>NC_068363.1:97535683-97810683 GCF_020536995.1 Dreissena polymorpha
TTAAATCATAATAAAAAATCTAAATAACTCCCCTGATGAAAGAATGTGTTCAAAACATCTGTTCGCTTATGGATATTCAATACTCAACATCGACAAGTGATTGAGCATTTGTAATTCTTTTCATCGTTAAAGCAAAAAAGGTGTGTAGCAAACACAGTATTTACAATGAGACTATTAACTCTACCAGCTTACTTCGGAAACCTGCGTTGTTAAGTCGTTGCTTGCTAGCTTTATCATCAAGAGGTGATTCGAACCACAGGGTATGGATAATTTTTAACTCGATCTTTTCCTTGTTATATTAATCCCGTATAGCTATTCCAACCCGTATAGCTATTCCATCTTTTTAACAAAAATAGGAAAACCGGTGAACAAATCCTTTGACCATTATTGATTCGACAGCATCTATTTGACTAGATAAATACAATTTTACATTATTCGCAATAGAACGCAAATGCAATTTAAATATAATTTTACAATTTGTGGAACACTATTGAAATGAAGGCGCAAGCTGAAATGTCAATTTGTACGTTTTGATTTACATCGGCCCGGTTAATTGAAAATCAGACATTGCTATTCGTGAAGCGTTTATGTGCGCGAAATAAAATAGATATTTTCATGGCAGGCATTATAAAATTATTTCATTATTATCTTCATATATGTATTTTTGTTGAAAATGCACTCACCTCTCAAGTTAAGCAACTTAGGTGAAACGTGAAGTAAGGTTTTATTTCCCAGATGTATGCAACAGTTATTGGTGAACATCTCAACATATTTGTAAGTTTGCAATCCCTAAAATCAGAAAAGTATCGCAGTTTTATTATTCTATTTATTATACTGAATTCTTACGCTGCATAATCGTCTCCTAAAATCGAGATGGAAAAGCATCTTAGTCAGCAACGCTAAAATCACAATAATGAGCTGTATAAACGAGTATTCATTCTTTTTCGAGAGAAAAAATGGCATAATACGTCCATATTAAATAACCGCATCAGATAATGTAACAGGCAAGTACAGTCGTATCGTCAGACAAAATTAATGTGCATTGCAAAATTAAAGGCCTTCAGAAACAATATGTGTTATATCAAGGCTCTGTTGCAAAACAAATTGATTGGCAATCAAGCGAAAAGCAGTAAAATCTGAATGAAGATGGATAATAAAAAAGAAGTGTTTAGTATGAAAATGTGAGCACATGAGAATGTTATTTTAGTAATTTTGATAAATAGTTTTCTTAAAATATTAATTGCATTTAACTCTTAATTTTACGGGTTTTATACATAATTTTCCTTTGAAGTTTTGAGTAATCGGGTCATGAAATGTTTAAGATTTTTTAAATCGTTGATGTTTTGCGAAAGTCTTCAAAGTTATTCTTCATATGGACGAATGTAAGTTTTGTATAGCAGTCGCAAATGTACAAACATAAAAAATGTGTATACAATCTTCAAATAGTAACGTGTGTTTTTTTATTATTGTATAAGCATCTGTTATCTATGCCTTTTTTTTAAATACCAGCTCTGTAATACAAAACCTAATTTTGCAACCACATAAGTCTTAAACAGTCGAATAGATTTTTATTATCGTTTTTGCACACTTCACATCGCCATCACGAACGAACAACAAATGTCATAATATTCGAATTTTATGCGTATAGTTGTCGTTCTGTCGAGCTATCGTTTTGTCTTCTTTAAAACCTGTAAAACATTTTTAGATAAATAAATAAACTATGGACAGTACAGTAGGCCGCTGTAAAATAAATAATTGCATAAAAGAAGAAAAAAACATTTCATCAAATGAATTAAATATAAATGTTAGAGGCAACCAATGTATAATCATTCTTATTGTTGTTGTTTTTTTGTAAAACACTAATCTGTCTTACGAAATTGATATGTTAGATTACTGACATTACTATGTACTCAATTATAATTATCCTATATTACGGAGCTGTTTTTAAGTTTATATAAACTATATTGAACAATCAAATAGAATCACGTCAACACAATGTTATTCAACAATTCAAGAAAAAAATAGTAAAAATATGCAAATCAGAACCATTAAAGGAGCTTCCAAATAAAAATTTAATCATGTATCGCATAAGAACAGCTCCTGGTAACAGCAATCATCAAGACAACACGCACTATATTATGGACATCATTTTTGTATTAAAACATTGACATATTTTCGACATTTTAGACATAACAGTTATGCTATTCAATATAATATATTCAACAAATAAAAATGCGTGAATGAAGATATTGAAATTATAAAATAACAATAAATTAAATGTTACTTTACAATATTTTCGAATATGCTTTTCGTCAGATTTACAAGTCAATTCTAAATTATTGCTGATAATCAATTGCCGTTAATTAAACGAAAACAATAGCTTAAGCTCTTCATTAAAGGTAAAAGAAAGTACTCAATAAGTCCATTCAGGTATTTGTCATGCAGTCTCGCCTCGTTACCTCATCACGAACATATACTCGCAACAAAACGCCTTAATTTTTCTGCATATTATGTGTCTTTATAAGGCATGTATTAATGTATCTTTTATTAGCTATGTATATGTACTTACTCAATCATTCGGTTGCATTTTCGGAAATTTAAGATCAGGGTTTTACATTTTACAGACGTATAACCAGAAGTCAGAACAAAATTGATTGTCTCATAAAGCAACTACGAAACAAGTCTTCATCATCAAACGAGTCCCGGATAATTACAAAATGCTATGCTTCATATGATGAACTACGAATGATACCATCATCTAATCGTATGCAGCCTAATAAGTCACTCATCAGATTAAAACAAGGCATGCGAAGCGTCCAGACATTGTATCGCTAAAAAGAAACTAAAACAGAACACAAGATTAATTGTGAGCCTTTAAAACGAACTTTTTTGTACCTTGACGATGTTAATATTTACATTTTGTCAACATCAGACACACATATGGGGCGGTTGTGGTCATTACAATACTTTCACTTTCACGTCAATAAACGCTCAATCTTCAATTATTGTGGGTGCCTACATCGTACTTCCTGATAACGTGGTGATATTTGTAAGCATAACGAGTCGCGGTTCGTCGCAACTTTCGTGATCATGTAGTGATTATGTATAGAAAAATACGATATGTAAACATAACACCATTGTATCAACATGTCAATAAAATCGTTGCATTGCGAAATATAAGATATCGACTAATTGAGTTCTTTAGACATGGTGACCTTAGTTTTGTTCACAAATGCAAATCAAATATCTCGACTTCATTGTTCGCAAAGCACGTATATAACAACATATCTCGACCTAAAATTCAATAATATAAGCCATTACATACTTATATTGAGACAAATGGTTATGCAAGAGGTGACACATAAATATGATTTGTATTAAATAAATACGGTCTTACTGAAGCAGAGAAATAAGTTCGTATTTTAAGTATATATTTTAATAAGTACATCTCTTTCATCCATGAAACCGCAAAGTCGTTGTAATATATAAACGACAATTACTCTATGATAAAATTTGGCCATCAACCTAAAACTCAGAAACATTATAAAGA
Source organism: Dreissena polymorpha (assembly GCF_020536995.1). NCBI lineage: Eukaryota > Metazoa > Mollusca > Bivalvia > Myida > Dreissenidae > Dreissena > Dreissena polymorpha. The sequence continues at coordinate 97,539,234 of NC_068363.1, forward strand.
GTGCAATTCTTAATCAAACCCGCTAGTATTGTATATCAGACGAGTTATCAATGGCCTTTTTATTTCAAGACAACACATACAACACGACAAGCAACTTGAAAATAATTGAAGCTGGGACAAGGCTTCAGAACGGTCAATTAGAATCATGAAAGCGGTTGAATGATATGTCGAACCTTACAATCAGCCCAGAGTTAAGCACTAACACCCACGTGTAAATAATAATAACATGAGAGCATTGCTATTCAAAGTAACCATCAATAAAAAGAATGTTATTTCAATCTAATTACAATTTCATGGTTCAATACTCAAAGTTGAATATGAACAACCGCTACAAAACAACAACTTTCGAAAGCAAAATGAAAAGATAGGAAACAAATACAATGCATAAACTGTATTTCTTCTTGTTAGATAGATTTGATAAATAACCACCTTATTCTACAAATCATAGATTATCGTAATGCAACTCGGGAAGAAACCGTAATGCATGGTTCAAAGATTACATGCCGGTAGTTTGGATGCACATGCAAACGATACGGCAACACATCAATCAATTTAATTTTCAAATCATCATAATTAATTCTCTGCCAATCTTCTATTCGATAGTTTGATGGCATAAGACCTTTTCTTGCCACGCATTACACATTATACGAGGGTCAGGACATTTGCGTAACTATGTCCATTGATGGGAATGTCTTTATATACGCGTTTGGCCCTATATTAAATATAAAATAACATATTTGTGTATTCCTGATCTTGAATCAACAAGTGTCTGTGGTTCGTACTAAGAAATATTTACGAGTGAGTAGCTTATACTTTCTTTCAAGTCTTTACATTGAAAGAAATTTGTTAGTTTTTGTTAGTGTCTAACATAACCGTAATGAGTTTCGGTCATTTGGATGTAATCTAAAACGATTGCGTCTTGAATACGAAAATGTAATCGTCAGAGGGAAATGGTTTGCAGTGTATATCGAACGTTTATCAGAGGCCCGTGCTTGCAGGACGATATATGATTAATGTAACAACCAGTCTTTGTGTTACACAAGATACTATTCGGAAAGTGTTAATTTACGTACCATAGATGCAGAAGGCGAAGATTGCACGACTCAACACAGATTGCGCCGCAGACATTATCAAAAAACTCTTATTTTGCGATACAAAATGACTGTTATTACAAACTCACGTTGTAGAGTAATTCATGAAGAAATAGTAAATATCAAGGATATATTTTGTAGTGAGAAGTGTGCCACAGAACAATGACTGAAAAATAATCGCTGGATTGTTTTAACAACTTGGGCGAGTACTTATATAAAGTAGTGAAACTCCAGCTGCTGGAGCAGTATTCCAGTATTCCAATACTTGTAAGGGAAGACGCGGGTACAGAAAATGTACTAATACATGATCTGCATCACAAAATGGGGTTTGATGATGATGATTGCATCTCTGGATTAAACAGTTCAATGACAGAATGTCTACTTCGAATTTGGAGGAAATATGCCATTAATTAAGCTTCGCTGCATTTTGGAGGACATCCTTAATTGATGGGACATGGTAGACACTGGTTGGTTACGTATTGAAAACAAAAACTGCAGGAGCTTTCACAATTATATTTCATGCCAGGTGTAGAAACGTTAGGCCAGATTGTTGAATCTTCACATATTTAATAAGCAAACAAATACAAAAAAGTTGTATACAATTTGTTTTATATCAGCAAACAAATACATAAAAATCAAATCAGCAAAACTGTTGTGCAAATATAACACTAATTTTATTGCAGTAAAGTTAACAAATACTGAATTGATATGTAAGTAAGCATATCTTTATTGTATTTCAGATATATATTTCTCTGATTTTACCTCTGAATTTAATATTAATTTATCAATATTTGTATTAAAATATGCATCCACTTAATAACCATATAACCATGCTTTATGTATTTAAATTTAAAACGCACACATTCCAAGTTTCTGATCGATCAAATTTAGCAAAGTTTGCCTTTATCTTGAATTACCTGTGAATTAAACGAGTTATATTTTGCAAAGATATGTCTATTAAAACGTTGATGATAGTTCTGTGGAATCCGGTACTGGTTCATGTCTTTAGAAAGGCAGCTGTTGAAAAATCATGGTTGCCTAGATCTTCTCATGCAAGCGTGTTGCATCTTAATCCTGTGTAATCTGGTATTTTTTTACATCGCTCTGGGGTGAGGTCTTACTGATACTGCTTTCTTTCATTCCGTTGCTTTTTGCTTTTTTAGACTGCATTGCATAATGCACGTTTTGAGAATCGTTAAACAATAAGTCCTGCTATGTCTTAGCAAAACAATCCTGATTCATTTGTGAAACAAATCGTCTGCTGATCCAGAATGCTAGCATAGTTGTCGTTCCATGCTCTCCTTCGTGTAAAAGACTGGAATGTCCTGAACATTGTGCGGATGCGTGAAGGACGGAAGCAAAATTTCAAAACAAAAAGAAAATATTTCGATTTTAATTATATTTTAAATATATTTTGAAACGGTGTCTACTAAAAAATTATACCTTAGTAACGATATGCAAGAAAAGTAAACAACATGAAATTCAACTTTTTAGTGACTTGGAATAGATCGTTGGAACTGAATAATAATCTACATCAAACAAGCGGTGGTTAGACACAGAGTGTTTTTTAATTTCAACCAGGAAAAGACATGAGGCTAAGTTACCGTATAGCTACCAAGACTAAAATTAAATACAAAGACATTTTGTATAGAAATGAAGATGCTTATGAACAATCACAATTTGCAAAATCAAATTCAGATTTAGAGTCAAAACAAAAGAGTGCTCAGTGTGAAAATATGCATAATTCTGAAAACTTAATTGCAAACCTCAAGTGTCAACAGAAATAAAAACTGATGCATAAGAATGTGCCGGTTGTCTGCAAAAGGATCCAACATTCGCTCGGTGGTCTAAGAAAACTTTCATGGACTGTGGACAATGTAAGAAATTTTGGCATTTTCAATGTTTAGCACTGGATGAAGAAGCAGCCAAACGCGTTCAAAGACATAAAATTCCCATGTACCTTTTGTGTATTAAAAAATGCACCCTGGTTAAAGGACACATTGCACGTACAAGTAGGCAAGCCTAATCAAATCAATATTAATATTGAGCCACTACCAGCCACACCAAACAAACCTAAAAAACAGACATCTCCGTCAAATACCTCAAATTCTACAGAACATCACGTAAAGTCCAAATCCTGTGATAGGAATGAGTACAAATACTGAAGTGACTAAAGAACAAAAGTATGAAGGGCTTCCTCAGGACCACACGTATTCGGTAGCTTCAAGTTCAAGATCCCAAGTGAAAAGTGAGCAAAGAGAGTAGTCATATCAGAGTCAAGAAAGTCTATTGGACCCTGAAAATATTGTTGTTGTAGATATCATTGACTCCGGAAAATACAGATCAGCAATCGAAGCAAAGAAATGCCTCAAAGAGAAAGATATTCAAGGAATTGATTACTGTTACAGCTTGCCAAAAGATGGGATAGTACAACAATTTGAAAATAGAAGTAAAAGGCAAATTGCCCAAGAAAAGTGGCCAGATAAAGTTTTCAGGCACAGCGAAAGTATCCACCCACCAACCAACAAACAAGAAAAAGTCGGCTTCATCAGAGGCTCTCAAAGAAAAGATTTACTACGTTATCGCAAGAAAAGACTTGTGGTGCTGTGTTTGTGAAAAGGTGCTTTCATAGATTAGGCGGACGACAAATGCCTAAAGCAAAATTAAAATTTGATACAACTAAAGCATTACATTACACCACAAATATAGAAATACAACTCAATCTAAATAAAAAACATGCATTCATTGAAGTCAGCAGACCCAAGCAAGCCATACGTTGCTTTAATTGTATGAGACTCGGACGCATAGCACGTCATTGTTCATTTGAAAGAAAGTGTGAAAACTGTGGAGAATTGAACCATAGCATACAATAGTGTACACACTACAAAGTTTGTCAACTGCTCAGGAAGTCACAGAGCTTCATCCTCAAACTGCAAACTGTATCTAGACCAAGAACAACACCTGAAAATTCAAAACTTAATGTAAACATGAAGATTGTGGCCTTAAAATGCCAAGCATTTTCAACGGAGAAGAAAGATTTAAATATACTAGTTGATACCTTTGAAGTTGATATTTTGGGCCTTTGTGAAACATGAGAATCTCAGAATGAAAAACTCAATTTCAAGAAATGGTTCATTGAATATAAAGTCCGAACTGAAAAACAACATGGAGGCTTTGCAATTTTAGTAAAACAGTCTGAACATTTCATAATCTAACCGAAAAAAAAGATTTAGAAAGAGACGATGTTGAAGCCATATTCTCGCTGGTTACAATAAAAAAATGGAGAACAATTCTTACTTGTATCATGTTACATTCCAGCAAATAAAACCGAACATTTCAAACGATTTCAGGATATGATGCTAACAATCAAACAGACATATAGAAATGTAATAATTACAGGAGACATAAATACAAAGAGCAAACTGTGGGGCAATATATTAGAAAACACGGCAGATGATATATTAGAAACCTTCTTAATGGCAAGTACATTTTTAATTTCATTTGTTTCAATGATGGTCTACCTACACGAATAAATAGTACCAGTTTTATAGACATGATCCAAGTTACACATGAGCTAGTAAAAAACATACCCCGATGTAAAACATTAATCCAAGATAACGTTGGATCTGATCACATTTAATTGTTCAACTGGAGGATGGGCTGCAACGGAACAATAATGAAACAATAGAAAAGTACTTGCTCAACAAAACAAATTGGTCAAGATGGAATGAGACCACAAACGAGACGTTTGGTGCCTGATATGAAAATAGATGTATGAAACTGTCTTTACAAAATTCAATGAATGTGTTGATGAATGTGTGCCGAAGGTAGAGAGACGCTCTAGTACAAGAATGAAACTACCACCTTGGTATAACGATGAAGTAAAAAAGGCAAAGACTGAAAATAACCAAGCTAAAAAGCACTTTATCAAGAGAAGCACGGGAAATCTTTTAGAAAATTTAAGAAACAAAGAACGTCAATATGATGATACATGTGAAAGTGCCAAAACAGAATAGGTAGAAGATACTTGTGACAAAATTACAATCGAAACCCGATGACTCGAACTCGTCGGGACCGGCAACATAAGCCATCCGAAATTCGAGCAATCCGATTTCTAAAACTTTTGTTTACGAACAACCCTTCAGTACATTTTCACTTCCAGTTGAAGAGTAGACAATTCTTAAACTTCCTTTCATTTGCCACTATGTTAAAACAGTTACAAATACAGTCAAACAAATATCATATAGTAAATTATATCAGCACGTTTTAACGAAGCACATTGTCTGGTTAAACACAGCACTAAGGAACAAAACAGGATCCGCACTAAATACACATCATTTGATAGTTTTGTTCTCTATATTGCTTGCTATAAACATTGTATATATTTTATGCAATAAAGAATATGATATGGTATAATTCGAGCCTCGCGAATTCGAGCCATCCGACAAAATTGTATATGAATATAACGCAATAAAAAAATCGGTGCTTTGACGAGAGTTCGAGCCAACCAGAAATTCGAGCCAAGCGAGTTCGAGCCAACGGGTTTCGACTTTAATAGGTTTAAAGACCCGAAACAGAAATGGGCTGAATTCTATAAGCTGACATCATATAACAGGGACGAGGGAGGAAATGTGCTACCGCTTATAGACATAAATGAAAGCCCTGTGTATGGAAACCAGGAGAAGAGTGAAATATTAAAGGGCACCTTCTTCGGTAGCACCCACATTGCAAATGAAAGATTTGATGACGACTTTCAGAAACCGATTGAAACTGAATTACGTTAGATATCTGTAACTATTGAAGAGTCGGGTGAGTATCTCAACTATCCAATCACTAGCAATGAGGTTAGAGCAACTCTTCAAAGACTTGAAATTGAAAAAGCAGCCGGTCCAGACAGTGTATTTACAGATCTCATTAAAACCCACAACGATGAATTAATAGGCACAATAACAAAGTTGTTCCAACTCTTCTTCTCATATGGCTCCTTACCCAAGATGTGTAAAACAGCGAATGTGAAATTCTTGCAAAAGCCAAGTAAAGACAATTACTACAAAGCTAGTTCATATAGGCCAATAAGTCTGACTAGCGTAATTGGCAAATGGCTAGAACAGATCGTAAATTTCCGACTCTATGCTTATGACGAACACTTTAAACTACTGGACAAGGAACATGAGGGATTTCGAGAGAGAATGAGTATCATGCATGCATTGTTACGACTGATCCAAGATATATCGACTGGCTTGAACAACAACAAGATCACAGTAGCTCTTTTTATTGATATGGAATTATGCATTTGACACGGTGTGGAGGGAAGGGTTACTTGTGAAACTGTTTAGAATGGGGATTAAAGGGATAATTTGGAACTTGCTAAAGGACTTCTTATCAAACAGAGAAGCAGTATGTTGTATTGGAGAAAATATGGGTGACAGAATAAATACAAAGATGAAGCTTCCACAAGACTCTGTACTATCCCCTTTGCTGTTCAACCTCTTCCTCGCAGACTACTTTGAAAACGTTAGCAGAAAGTGAAGTTGGCTGATGATGGAACAATATAGAAAACGACGTCCACCGTAGAAGAAAGTATATTTCTGTATATTTAGGAAAAGCATATGAGATGATACAGAAATTACGTTGCGTATGAAAGGGAACATACTTAAGAGTCAACCAGACAAAGTTTCTCGGAGTGATCCTTGACGAAAACTTCGCATTTCAAAAACATATAGAATATGTAGAAATAAAAGCACCGAGAGCCTTCGGACTAATGATGAAATTGGTCAAGACTTAGAATATATCTCCAGGAAACATGATGAAGTTGTACAAGAATCTGGTTGTTCCACACCTTGAGTATGCGGCTCTAGTATGGCAATGCAACTCTCATGTCCAGATACTTGAAAAGGTACAGAGAAAAGTATTGAGTTTATGCCTAGGTGGTGTAGGTTCGGACAAGGCCCTTAAAATACAGTCATGCGTTCTTCCACTGAACTTGACAAGAAAGGAAATCTCAGTCAGAGAGTGTTGCAAGAATGGCAAAAGATGACACGTCACTGCTGAAGCAGACCTTAAACGAGTATAGAAATGAAATCACAGACGATAAGGTAACCCCAATTACAAACATGATTCGCCAAGTGTGTGAAATGGAGACACTGACCGAGATAAATACAAATTCCATAGAACCTGAAATTACGTACATGGAATATCTCTGTCCAAGAAGCTCTCAAGTCCAACATATTGAAACAACCTTGGCTCATCCAAAAACAGATCAAAGGTCCAAGAAGAACAGGCAAAATCAGTCATCCAGGAGATGTTGCAAAATGAACACCCACACACCGTCATAGCCTTCACGGATGGATCCTGCAGAGGGAACCCGGGTCCATGTGGCTCTGGTTCTTGTGAATTTCTGCCATTTGGTGATAAAGTAGAGCTGAAACAACCAGTCTCCATGCTAGCATCAATCATGGTTGGTGAACTTGTGGCAGTAAGAATTACTCTACAATTTATCTTGGAATAACTGAAGAAGCGACCGATAAGAAATATGAAGATCCTATCAAACAGCCAAACAACAATAGGTGTGTTCAAACTAGATTGGGAATACAAGACACCTAGAAAACTATTTTCTATTCCAAGAAACCAGATTACTGTGGGCTGATATCCTTAAAGAAAACACAGAGGTGGACATTCATTGGACGCTAGGCCATGCTAGCATAGAGGGTTATGAGATAGCAGACAGATAAAGTGTTCAGGCACAGCGAAAGTATCCACCCACCAACCAACAAACAAGAAAAAGTCGGCTTCATGGCTAAAAAAGCAGTAGAAGAAGCAGAGAAACTAGAAGATTAAAGGTCAGAGCCTATATCCCCGGTAGAAGTTCAAGCAGCAGCAAGAAAGTCAGTGGAAATACAGTGGCAGAAGCGTTGGGAAATATCAGACAAATTCAGGAGACTATTTGAATATAAAAACAAGGTTTCAAAAAGAAAAAGCATGGATTTCAACGAGTGTGAAATATAGCGTGTGCTCCTTCAACTTCAAAGCGGTAACTGTCGACTCCGCGAACACATGCATAAGATATGCGCAGCAGATGACCCCTTTTGCGAATGTGGCGGAATCAGTTGAACACTGCCTGCCTCATTGTGAGAACTATACCCGAGAAAGAGAGACAGTGTTTTCTTACCTATACACCTGTACCGGAATCAGACCAACAGAGGTGACAGAGACGGTGCTGCTTACCACCAACCCAAATGATGATGATGATCCCTGGACACAAAACTGCAAACAAATAGTTGAAGAGTTGAGTCGCTTTGTTCAGGCAACAAAACGTTTCCCCAAACCTATTTTGCACAGTAACTTCCCCCTTCACGCATGGCGCACGTTATATTAAAAAACCTACCTGAGAGACCTTACAGATGCGTATACCGGTGATAGACGTTTACCAGGTCACAGTATACTAAATACTTTTGGTATTCAATGCCATACCCTCTAAAAATGGAACGTCATTTATTTGAAGACACAATTATCTGTGTGTGCACTTGCGATGACTTTATTTTTTTAATATTTCTGTGTGCATGTGGTAGGGAAAATATTGCTGTATACTACAAATTCATTGTTTTTATTTAAGGTTGGAGACTACATGAGACTTTGACAGATGGCGAGAAACCATTATCAACTGGAGAGAAGCCGGTAAAAAGATGGCCTTAAAACAGTGACCGTTGATTCGTAGAGTTCTTTCTTACATGACCTATCTTTTTTATTGTTTAAATCTATTCGGCTTGGAATGCTCTTGAAGAAAAGTTATGGTTATGAGGTTGTCTACGCGAATACTATGACTTTATTTTTGTTAACTTTGAATTTGTTAAGGAAATCTTTAGTATATTGTGACCTAAATACCAGGGGAGACTACTGCGGCCGTGTGGCTGTGAACAACAACAACAACAAGTCCTGTAGTGAACAACCTCTGTACTTTTTGCAATATTTTTTATAAATCTTATCTTGTTAATGCATCGGTTAAAATTAATTGCATTGTTATATTGTTGAGCCAACAATTAAAACACGTTATTTTCATTAATTGCACTTGAAGCAACTGTGTGTATGGATTTGTTAAGATTCGGATTTATTAGAATTCGGACATGACTAGAGATTAAAACTCGGGCAATAAATCATAGTATCGTTGAAGTACCTATTATCGAACAGCACCTATTATCGGACGTTTTGTTTTGGTTCTGTATGCACATGCACAAAAGTGCGCATGACGTCACATCGATAAACAAATGGTCGCACATGAAGTCTATGACCTACGTGCCTACTTAGCTTGAAACAAATGCGCTGAAAACAGGTTAAAGAAATGCATTTATTGTTATTTACATGGGTTTATGTGTTTTTTGCTATTAATTTTTGAATGCATTTATCAAAACGTGCATTTACACACCAAAAAGCATATTTCCGTTTGAAATTTTGATTGCAGCAGACGCAGATTTTTTTTGCCGAGTCCGGGTCACGTGATAGTCATGTGACTTTGTATATACTGGAGTAGTATCTATGAACTGTCCGGTAATAAGTCATGTTTACATCGGCCACCATTTTGTTTTGTCTGCTAGAGGTGTCATTAACCAGGGAATCATTGTTATGAATTCTTGAAGGATATTTGCTGAACAACTTTACAGATAAGTTATTTAATGATAAAACTGTTAGTCATTTGTTAAAACAAAATGTTTTTGGTTTTCAAGTGTTTCAATGTTAACGTTATTTAACATACCCCACTGTCCCCACAGTCTTCTAACAGTCTTCTCACCTGTACAGTTTGGGGCAGCCAAAACTGATAATAGGGCCTTAAATGGCAACTTTTTGACACAATCCTTACTTTTCATGTATTTTTGCATTGATTTCTTTAAATCATTTTTAAACAAAATAGTGAAAAAAAACTTTAATTTTTATTGATATAAGAATAAAAAACATAATAAGAAATAATTATTAAAAGAAAAAAATAAGTGAAAAGAAGAGTAGACCCACAATTGGAAAACATTATTTGTTGGCAAAATCAAGAACTTTGATTGTTTATTCATTTGAATACCAATTGAACTTTTTAATATGAAAGGGAAAAAGCACCTCTTAATACAGAAAGGAAACAAGTTAGAAGTAACTATTAAATAATAGCAAGTACAATGTAATCTTCTTGTGTGAGTGATATGAAATAGCCTAAGGGCAGATTTGCTTAATTGTCAATATCAGAGACATAACACTGCATGCATTTTATTACCAACTAAGAGGCTAGATTTATAACCCTAGAATACACAAGAGTTCTGTTTGTCCATCTGCTTATCAAATAGATATATCAATAGATAAGTGAAATGCTATGGTACCTACAATAGTAATAATACTTTAGTAACAGATGTGATACACTGAGATAAAGATATTGCCTTAGTCCTTATTTATGTGAGGCTGTTTCCATAAATAATAAAGAAGTAACTTTTTACAGCTTTAAAGATTTTTTTACAATAAATAACTCAGAAAAAAGTTTATCAATTACAGAATAATTATTGATTTAATATAAAATGGCTCCTTTGTAATGTTTAAATGCTACAATTTTCAATCGGCCAGTATTGACCAGTAAAGACCAGTAATGACCAGTATTGACCGGTTTTAACCGGGTATTGACCGCCGGCCCGGTCAATACTCAATTGACCGGTCAATATGCCAACCCTGGTGCTAGCTCTTAAGCGACACTTTTAAAGTGTCTGACTACCACTCTGGAGGTAGTGGGTTCAATCCCCAGCTTGAGCTCAGTGTTTTCCCATTAATGGCGTCACGGCAAAAATTAACTGTGAATGCGGGAATGGGTATGAGCTGTTTAATGGTGTCTGGGATGCGAGACATGCCAGGCCTCGACACTAACGGTGGTCAGGGGACCTGAGGCCCCCAGATTTTGGCGAGGACCACCAGTTCTTTCAAGCTGGGTGGTCCTCCGGGAACCATAAATTTATAGAACCACTTTGTCTTGATTGACCATTTGAATTTTTAAAAGTGCCTCCAATTTTTAAAGAGCGGCGTATAACAAAATCGGTAAAATCTTATCCGAAAATGTACTGCGAATCGAAAGCACCTGACTGAGCATTAGCGGCCAGCGTCTGTCAGTTGTAAATATTGATTTTCGACGATGTAAGCAACCTACAGTGCAGAGAGTATATTGAAATCACTGAAGTGTGTAAGTGTTACAAACGGTGTTTTTACTGCTATTGTCAAGTTTTATGGGGGTTATTATCGGATTATCGGATTATTAAATGCTCCTTTATGATATTGAGCCCCCAAAAAAGTAACATTGGAACAAACTGTCACGACGATCAGTAATTATAATAATTATTAGGGCCGCTATTTCTTTAATCAAAACCATAGGCGATCGGGCTGGCAAAAGCATTTAATTTCTCCACAAAAACACATGCCGGTATTCACTTTTTTGTACAGGTATTTGTGAGCATTTCTGTTTAATAGTTCCATTATTATTATGACCTTGGAAGGATATAATTTGATTAAGATACCAACAATTTCTGAAATAAAAAGTATATCGTTCACTTCGTCTTGGTGTACTATATTTCGGATATGTTAAAATTCGGACATTTGAAGATAGTGACATGTATGTGTTTGTTTGTTGTTGATAGTTTGTAAAAAAAAATATGCTTTATGTTATTTCAGGCAACTAGAAAAGATGGTGGTAATTATCTGGGCCTTTCTGTCAGGAAATAGGCGTGATCAACTATAATTTAATTGATCCTGGAAATCATCCACCACTAACAGAAAACGTTTTAACAACAGAAGCTGATGCATGACATGTCCAAATGACCATATATAACTGTTTAACAAATTAAGTGAGATGATTTATTTTCTGATGTTTTATATTTCTTTTTCCCTTTCAAATGATGTAAATTGGTGTGATTTTATGTTTAAATAATTAATTTTGAAAAATTTAGGCAGCATACTGTTTAATACATTGAAGTTAAAATTGTTATATTATTTTGGTTATCTGTGTTGTTTATCAAGTTGAACAAAATGGTATTTATATACAAATAAAGCTTATTAAGACTTTTGAAGGTATGACTTATGAAGGTACTTATTGTTTTTTATGTAATAATATACTTTTTAAAGTGATAATATAGGCAATGACATTAATGTACCGGTAGTAAGGTTTCTTTGAATGATTGTTCTTATTAATAAGGTTGGAATAATCGACAGTTTTCACGGCGCGAAAAAGTTGCAACAAGTTTTGTTGAGCCAGTGAAACCCCTGAATGCGCGTAATTACCTTTTATTTCTTAAAAGTTTATAATAAGAACTTCCGAAACGCTAAGTTCTGGCGGCGAAGGGCAATGCTGAAGATGATAATGCTGAAGATGATCATGACAAGGATGACGATGCTGATGATATTGATGAAATACATGATATCAAAAGTTTACAAGACAAGGTTATGAGCTTTTAATGGGTCTGCTTTAAATGGCAACAGAATTGAATATAGGAAATAAAAATGTATACTAGTATGCTTCTTGTACTTATTTGCCCTTACGCCGAGAGTAGCTGTGTTTTGAAACAAGAGGACTCCCTAGTTTGGGTGAGGGCCACCAAAAGTTGAAAGTAAGGTTCCCTCCGGGTACCCTGTCAAAAAAGTTAGTGTCAAGGCCTGATGCTGTAGCGAGCGTGTCTGGGTCTTGAAATATTAAAAGGGGGAAGAGTGTATGAAATAAGGTCACTTCCAACAGCCTTGCTGTTGTGCTAGCTCTTAGCGACGCGGTTTAAGTGTCTGACTACCACTCTGGAGGTTGTGGGTTAAATCCTGGCTTGAGCTCAGTATTTTCAAGAGCTGTAACAATTCGGTTGGATGCATCGAAAAACCGGTTCAACGCCGCCAATTCGATTTCGATACCAATACGGCCAGTTTCGATTCGATTTACTGCAATCCCTATTGATCCGCATTTTAAACCTTACTTTCCAAATCCGTCTTCTAAACGTTCTCGTCATTTGTAATACGTCTTGTGATTGGTCAATAGCCAATATGGAATCCAATGAATGAATAAATAGCATGCTGAGCATTACATCAGCCGGTAAATGGCTTCTTCAACCACGTCGAAAGACGCACCGTCATAATTAAAATCAAAAGTATGGGATTCATTTCGGGTTTCCTGAAGGTTCTGATGAAAAGGCGACTTGCAAAACGTGTTTTGTTTACGTAATTAGTTACCCCTATAGTTTGTTCACTAAACTGTGTGTGTTCTGTCAAGAAGTCAACTGGAAGTTGTTTATATACTTTTTTTTTTTTTCCTGTTAAACACATGTGATACATTGTGCATTTTATGTTATTTAACAATAACTCAACAGGATTTTTTGTTCAAGAAAATGCGTTTTAAAATTTTATTTCAAAACTTAAACACTTAAAATGTACAACATAATAAGTTGATAACAAATACCAAACATATTAATTCACTCTCGGGACAAACCAAACATGAAATAGTTAGCAAAATAAGCAGCAAATAGTTTAATTTGAATCGAATCGAAAATAATAGAATCAGACCATTTGGTATCGAAATCGAACCGAATCGAATGATGGGTGAATCGTTACAGCTCTAGTATTTTCACATTAGTGTTAATAGTGCTTGTTTGGTCATTGTTGGCTCAGGTCCTACTTAAATGTACCCCGGGTACTCTTTTGTATACTTAAATGTTCCTCAGGTAGGTAGAATATCCTAACAAGTACCTGGCCAATTTAGACTGTACCCAAGTTATATTCCCCCCCAAAATCCGATGTCATAAAATGCGTTAAAAAAGACAAAACTGGCCTCAACATGCTTTTTATGTCCCCCACTATAGTAGTGGGGGACATATTGCTTTTGTCCTGTCTGTCTGTTGGTCTGTCTGTTTGCGCCAACTTTAACATTTTGCAATAACTTTTGCTATATTGAAGATAGCAACTTCATATTTGGCATGCATGTGTATCTCATGAAGCTGCACATTTTGAGTGGTGAAAGGTCAAGGTCATCCTTCAAGGTCAGAGGTCAAATATATGTGGCCAAAATCGCTCATTTTATGAATACTTTTGCAATATTGATGATAGCAACTTGATATTTGGCATGCATGTGTATCTCATGGAGCTGCACATTTTGAGTGGTGAAAGGTCAAGGTCATCCTTCAAGGTCAGAGGTCAAATAAATGTGGCCCTAATCGCTTATTTTATAAATACTTTTGCAATATTGAAGATAGCAACTTGATATTTGGCATGCATGTGCATGTCATGGAGCTGCACATTTTGAGTGGTGAAAGGTCAAGGTCAGAGATCAAATATATGTGGCCCAAATCGCTTATTTAATGAATACTTTTGCAATATTGAAGATAGCAACTTGATATTTGGCATGCATGTGTATCTCATGGAGCTGCACATTTTGAGTGGTGAAAGGTCAAGGTCAAGGTCATCCTTCACAATGTCAAGGTCATCCTACAAGGTCAAACATCATATAGGGGGACATTGTGTTTCACAAACACATCTTGTTCGATTAGGAGTTATGATAATATTGAGTCGTTTTACACAATATTGACATAATATCAACCCTATTAATTTGAAAAAAAGCCGACAACAACCAATTATGCGTTCGAATCCCGGGTACGTTTCAGTATATTTTTGGAAGACAGGGTACTTTTAAATATACTTTAGAGTACATTTAAGTAGTACCCAAGCCTACAATGACCAATCAAGCGTTAATAGTATCTATCTTGCAAAAATATTACCTTCTTTATACCGTACCAATGAATCAGGTAAAATTTACAAAATTCCCAATTACCATTTGAAAATTGGCAAGATTGGCTAGTGAACAAATGAGAGCTGTTACTTGTGTGTAAGCACCATCTTAACCGTTACATGTCTCCAGTGTGGGTGTTAGTCTCAATGAACATTTTACCAAAAAAGCATGTGAAAAAATATTGAAATAGGTTTGTGTATTTAAGTACCATGCAATTAAAAACACCTAAAATTCCATATTGAGCCTGTACCAGTACTTTTTCCATCTGCGAAAAAACTAAATATTAGTTACTCACTGAGGTCACCATGATACACAGAATATGACAGATCTACATCTACATGTAACATAGGCTTAGTCACACTTGATTATAATGTGAACTCGTTTTGTGCTATTTTCCTGTTCTACTAAGTTATTGCAACTTTCCTACATGAAAACCTAACAAGCTTTTTTTTTTATGCCTCCTTTCGAAGAAAAGGGGGTATATAGTTTTCGCACTGTCCGTCTGTCTGTCACACTTTTCGTGTCCGCTCTCTATTTCAAATACTTTTCATCCGATCTTTACCAAACTTGGTCAGAAGTTAAATCTACACAATATCTAGATCAAGTGGGTCATGCCGGGTCAAAAACTAGGTCACGGGGTCACTGAGTGCATTTTAAGGATTTAGCATGGTAAAATGCTTATTACTTCTATCAAAGCGTTTATAGTGGGCATTTGTCATCCTATGGTGACAGCTCTTGTTTGATTATGGGCTGTGTACTAAACGCAAAAAACATTGTTATCATGATGAATAGAACCATGACATATTAAATAATATTTATACTGAGCACTTCAACACAAATTTCTTGAGCTTTGTCTTTTATTTATCAAGAAATATTTTGATTACTTATTCAGACCACTATCATTTAACTCATATTTCAAGCCATAATCTTCTATATCTGCAATATTGCTCACAGTGAAATGAATCATGTGAAACTTATACTGCAAATTTTACTTGCTGTCAAATTTCTTCTAAAATTTGGATTGATAATACCACACTTAGCATGATGTTATTTATTATATTTGAAGGTTTAATGAAAAATTGGTTCCTGTAAAATAACTTCTCAATCGGCAATCATTGTTTCCACAATTCATGGATTGTGCTTCTTACAAAAATATAGCTCAGAATCCACCACTCATGTCTTGAAACTTGGTTGATGGTCAGCGAATTTTTTGTGCCCAATCTGGAAAAATACCGGTACCTGCAGCCCAATTTGGAAATTAGATTGGAAAAAAACTGAAATTGGAAAATTTGCTTTGTGAAGTCTTCAGATTGGGAAATTGGTGTATTTGATTTGTGGCTAATAAATACTATAACATTGATAACTAAGTGTTGTCAAGTTGTCAATAATTTTCCATAGAGCTTCAAAGCTATTAGGGAAATTAAGTTAATGGTGCATTTTATTAATTTAAAGAAAAATGGGTGGGGGCCTTCAATTTTGAATTTTAATGACAGCAATTGGGAAATTTTGAGGAAATTACCTATTTGGAAAGTGCCATTTTCTGGTACTTTTTAACCAAGGAAAAGAATTGCTGATAGTGGTTTTGTCTATATGGTACATATCAATATGAATTTCACACATATTGAGTATTACATCACAGGGGAAAATGGAATTTGCCACTTTCATGTTAAAATAAAAAAATCGACACGCTCAATCTCTGTTATGTTTGTAAACATTTTCTTTCAGAATGAGGCTGTGGTCCTGACGTAAAGCATGAGTCCATTAGTGAGGCATCAACCCACCTATATATTGTCATATGTGGTAAATGGTTTGATATGATAACGGCCACGTACTGTGAAAAGGGGTTTGATGAATGTGTGTATAGTGTCATCCTAAATTAGCCTGTGCAGTCCACACAGGCTAATAAGGGATGACACTTTCCGCCTTAACTGGATTTTTGCTAAGAAGAGACATTTTTAAACCGAAAATATCATAAAAACGGAAAGTGTCTTCCCTGATTAGCCTATGCAGACTGCACAGTCTAATCTTGGATGACACGTTATGCACATGCATTAAACCCCCTTTTCACAGAGCATAGCCACGCTGTAAAATGTTAGTTCAATACTTCCATATGATTAAAATTTGATGCTGAGTAGTTGACTCTGTTTGTTTATGATATAATTTAATCTAATGCGTTGAACATAAGGACCTTTGTTTGAAACCTGCTGAAGGCAAAATTTGATTGTCAATTTTTTGTTTAGCTCGGCTGTTTTCGGAGAAAACCCAAGGTATTGTCATAGCCAGCTCGTCGTGTCTTTCCCCGTTCGCGTCATGCTAAAACCATATCTTTTTTTTAACCTTTGAACATTGGTTTTAAAATGAAAGTGCTTCCACCTACAACATTGAAACTTTATATGTAGCTGCACCTTGACGAGTTCTACACGCCACACCCATTTTGGGTCACTAGGTCAAAGGTCAAGGTCACTGTGACCTCTAATTTAAAAAAATTCAGATAAGTTTTCATTTATTCAAAACTGCACCCGCAGCCGAGCGTTGCACCCGTTATGAAGTGCTGGTGTTACTCATGTAATAATTATTTTAATTTTTTTCAAATTATGTAAGTTTTGCAGTACGGGTACATGTAAATAATTTAAAATGTTCAGATGTTTAAACTATCTGTGCACTTGCCACAGGTTATTCATGTTGAATTTAGGATTTATTTAGTTAAAAATATTTAAAGTACTGTACTTCACATTATTAACTTTGCGAAGAAGCAGATTTGAGTCAACATAAATGTAGAAATGTAATAGGTTACAGTATTCAATGACATTAACTTTGGAGTTGTAGACAAGATATTTGCACACCAGCTCTGCAAAGCTTCACCAACAGACCTGGAGGGCATCTAATTGGTGTGTTCCATCACAGACTAGAGGTGTGTTCAAGGCGAGTCAAGAAAGCTCCTTCAAATCACAGCACAAACAAGATGGGGTCTCCAAAGACTTTGTTATGGTCTACTCTAAGATATACCAGAAGTGTTTCACTCTTCTAGTACCCCATACATGGATTGTGGGTGCAGTATTCCTCAGTATCAGTGGATATCATATTTGGAATATACTTGATTCTGACCCTAGCCAACAAGAGAGTGTTGATGCTGACCCTAGCCAACAAGAGAGTGTTTCAATCAGACTTGGCAGTATACCAATGAACCCTTTGACAGTTTATTGTGTGTCATTTGCTTTAACACTTATATTTTTGGTTATTATGGCCAAAATGACAAAGAGCATTGTTTTGAGGATGTATTATAAGGAAGAGATGAACGAGTTTGTCGCTGTTGTGTTGCGTTATGGTTTCTTTCGCAGAACAATAAAATTTAGTCCATCAGATGTGAAACATGTAAAATTACAGGAATTTGGTGGGACTTATGAAGTGAAAGGAGAAAAATTTGATTATCTGCATAGTGAATTTTTGTCTGTAAAGTATTTGAATTTATTTACTGGAGTTATTGTTCAGAATCAGGTGCATCCTAAAAACACATTTGGAAACAGAATTATGAAAAGTTAATATTATCGATAAATATCATAAAACATTGTTAATTTTTATGAACACGTATTATAAATACTGGTGACCAAATAAGAGATGTGTCAATTCAATCTTCTAATATTTATAATGGATGTAGAGCATAACTACAATTAAATTAATGAATCATTGACCTATATACTTTTATATTGCATTTTGTTTAAAATAATTTAGATTGCAATGTTTGTTGACATCATTATTTTGTGTTTATATACTAAAATTCATATTTGAGAATTGTAATTCTTTTGTTGTTTGGTTAAAGTAATTTGCAATTATTACTTTTTAGCTTACCTGAAAAATGATGAGCTATGTGATCGCATATTGTTTGTACCTTGTTAATACTCGAAAGGCCACATTTATTTTTCATCTTTATGAATCTTGGTCAGAATATTTATCCAAATTATATTTTTGCCAAGTTGGAGACTGTGTTGCGTGACATCGAAAACTAAGTCAATAGGTCAAAATAAAGAAACTTGTGCAATCTTCATGAAACATGGTCAGATAATTTGCTCTAACATGTCTTGGCCTAGTTTTAAAAATAGTTAAGGTTCATTGAAAATCTTGGCTGCCAGGGAGTGGAGTAGTTTTCCTAATGTGGCTAAAGTAAAACCTTTTTAACGCTCTAGAAGTCACATGTTTCGTCCAATCTTCATGAAACTTGATCAGAATATATGTTCAAATGATAAAAGCATGTTTGCAAGGGGTCGGGGCAGTTTTCCTTATATGGATATAGTGAAACCTTGTAATCACTCTTTATAGTCACTTTTATAGCCCATTGATGAAACTTGGTCACAACATTTGTTCTTATGAAATATATGCTAAGTTAAAAAATGATTCGGCTTTGTTGATAAACATGGCCTACACGGTGCAGGGCAGTTTTCTTAAGCTTGAAGGCTTTGGTAAAACAGTGTTCACTCTCTAGAAGTCACAGTTTTGCCCAATCTTTCTGAAACTTTCTCAGATTATTTGTTTCAATTATATCTCAAATGAATTTGCAAATCTGTTCTGTGTTTTGAAAAAAAAGCCTCAACAGGATGTTTCAGTTTATCTTGTATTTTTTAAAGTGCACAGGTTGATGTAGCTTCTTTCTGGGGATGTTAACAACTTAAAAGTAATAGCTATGATAGTGTGATCTTGAAGGTGTTTGATTATAATATTTAATTACTCAAAATAAAATATTCCAATTACTCCAGAGTATTATAATTATTTTTCAAGAAAATCACAGAGGGCTGAAACCTTTAAAACAATAAGAACTACATGTATTTCATTTGAAGATTATTTGACCTGTCAATTAACATATGTTATGTCAGTAGCTGAATATAATCTCTTCAGTTGATCTATAAATAATTTACAGATGATCAGATGATTTGCAGACAGCCTATTTTCCAGGGGAGACAACCTGGTTGCTTGTTCTGTTGTTCCAGTACAGTTGTCCCCCATACACGAATCTATCTAAGGTGTAAGTATGTACATATACATGGTTCTTTGTTTGAAATGTTTTCAATTATCAAAATTTTGTCATAATAATGTGCCAAGAAATTTTATATGTATGTGCATAAAAGTTATTTTATTCAAAGTTATATTCCCACAACTTGTTTCATCACATGACAAAAAAATCTGTCTACATGACTCTATTTTGTATGTTATAAAGCAAATGTCTTCTGTAACTCAATAAGTAAAAAAAATTAACTAGTTTTCTCTCACCATAGGAAGATTTTAGATAATCATTTTGTAAGCCATTGCATGACCGTATTAATCATTGTTTATTATGAACACTCAAGAGGTAACATTAATGTCAAATCTTCTTGAAAAAATCTTGGCGAGTAAGATAGATGTCTTAATCATGAATAAACTTGCAAAAGATCTTATTTTAATTTATGTGTTCTTGTTCAGATCAAAAATCGTTACAGTCTGTTTAAACATTAAGGTCCAAGGGTGTGACAGTTTTACTTGTTTGACTTTATTGAAACATTTTGAACAAGCAACAAATTACGTTTTTACCCTATCCTCATGCAACTAGCTCATAATTTTAAATTATCACAAATTTAGAAGAGAATTTGAACGTTTTCAGACTTTTCAATCTTGATTTTGTTCGAATAATTACTCTGCCCACATTTATTGTATGTCATTAAGGGTAAAAAAGGGATTGTCATGTGTCAAATTTAGTAAACATTCATCACAAGAGAAGATCAGATCAATTAAAAAAATGTTTTGTTTCAGGTGAGCTTACCAGGGCACTTGGTCCTCTTGTTAAAAGGAGTTCTTTCCCTTCGTTTCAAGTCACATTTAAAAGCATCTGTGCGCAACTCATTCATTCTGTGTGCATCTTTCCACATTTTTACAGAACAATTATACGCATGTGCCACAGCACATATTGTCAAAGTTTCGCGAATGAGGAAATTTTTCAGGAGCTTTTGTCTTTTGTTTGAAATTACTTGCAAGAGCTTCTGTGCACAATTACTTTTACATTTATGAATGGTTTGTTCGCAAAAATTACAGAATAATTATCTGCAATTGCTACAGCGCATATTGTTTTCGGATTTATTTTCAGAAGTAAGTGCCTATTGTTAGAATTTATATGTAACGCTGTGTGCGAATTTCTTCTTAATTATGCATGCCATTGCCAAATGAAATAACATGATTTAATAGCCATATGATTGCACTCTGTCTTTTTGTTTGTTACAAGTGATCACTTCACTTGCAATATTTTAGTGTAACCCATTCAAAATCAATGCTGCCGTTGCGGGATACACTGTCTGGTACAGCTTCGTTCAGTTGGTCCTTTATGCAATATTTAAATCATTCACTACGATACATACACTTGTTTGTTACAGCTTCGTACAGCGGTTCCTTCATGCAACATAAGAATCACTGATAACGATACACTGTCTGTTACAGCTTCAAACAGCGGTTCTTTTATGCCACTATGCAAAATTTCAATCACAGACTACGATACACTGTCTGTTACAGCTTCGCACAGCGGCTCCTTTATGCAATATTACAATCATTGACTACGATACTCTCTGTAACAGCTTCGTACAGCGGCTCCTTTTTGCAGTATTACAATCGCTGACTACGATACACTGCCTGTTACAGCTTTGTACAGCAGTTCCATTATGTAATGTTACAATCGCTGACTACGATAAAAATGAGCTCATGTTTTACATTCATCAAGTCGAAAGCGGGGCATTCAGAAAAAAAACTTCGTGGTGGATCTTCCACCGTTTGGAGTAGTCATTTTAAAGCTTAAACAAACCGACAAAAAAACTGTACAAAATAGAAAAAGGTGTGAAAGAAGAATTTGTAACGAAATCATAACGAACCAATATAATATCGCAAGACACGGATAACGGACGGATGACGTGTTGATTCTGCAGGGCTACACGTGATGGGTAGGAAGTTAAGAAAAGGTTTACCATTTGATGGGAATTTTTATCCGATGTCGGCCATGCACATTTTTGGAAGAGGCAGACGCACGTTAAGTCATTCATACTGCGCAGCCGCACGGAGTACCCAGCCAGCAAACCTATATCGGGCTGCCGTCGGCCCGATATAGTTTTTATATCGGGCCGATATCGTAAACGATGATGGGCCGCAATCGGCTTGCCCATCGGCATTTGATCGGCCCGATATCGGCAACATTATTTATCGGCCCGATATCGGCAAAATGGCTTATCGGCCTGCCGTCGGTTTTATGTAACACCTCAATAATACCACAAATACAGCACTTTGCCATGTATATAACAAACAACACTGATTTATCTTATAAACATTTACTTTGAAAAGGCATTATGTCATAATAACATTAAAACAACTATTTTATTTATTCACTTACATGATTATTTTTATTACAATGAAGTTTTTCTTTACCATATAAGGTTTATGGTTTATTACAAATTCTACCAAGAAGGCCATTAACCCAAGTGGACAAAGTTTTACGTCAGTGACACTGTGTTTACAAATAGAAAACATATGAACACACATATATCATACATTTGCGTTTACAATTTAAATATGGCAACTAAAATCTTAACCAAATAAAAATCTAACTTATCCTCAGAATGTACTATGGGCACACAATTGAAAGTGGAGTATTACAATTTGATAACTTTAATGACAGTGTAGGATATCACTTGTATTTCATATTTAACATACATTTTAATGCAATCACAGATAAATAGTTTTCTTAAATTATCTTTTATTTCAAAGAGTCTTAATAAAAATACATAGATGAGGAAATGTTACTTATTCTGTACCATCATACTTAAGGGGTAAAACAATATAAAGA
This sequence comes from Dreissena polymorpha, assembly GCF_020536995.1. Classification (NCBI taxonomy): domain Eukaryota; kingdom Metazoa; phylum Mollusca; class Bivalvia; order Myida; family Dreissenidae; genus Dreissena; species Dreissena polymorpha. The sequence continues at coordinate 97,561,930 of NC_068363.1, forward strand.
ACATATTATACTTTATAGCAATTACATGTTTATAAACTGATGTTAACGCCTTATTTGAGACTACCTATTCTATAAAATGGACAGTGGTAAAGCAAAATAAATATATGATAATATCCAATAAATAAAATATTCGCAACCATTTAAATGTAGTCTATTAACGCCACGTTTAGACTGTCAATCCTTAACGAAACAATTAACAGTCTTGAGGCTTACTACACTGCAATTCAGAAGATAAGATTAGAACATAGATTATATAACATCCTTCTTTCTACAGGTGTTTAAGTATAATTGACAGCAAGTATGTTTTTTTACAGTTTTAAAATCACAAACAATCCATAAAGTCCACATTGGGTCCCACTTTGTAATGTGTAAGTAACAACATTATGTATGCTGTACATAACAAATACAATTACAGTAACAAGAAGGTATATGCTGTACAAAACACATCAGAATACATTAAGTTGATAGTACAAAGGAATAATGTGATTGAACCTGAAGAGTGATACATATAACAGCCCATTTTTTTTTATATTAAAGTAACATTACTACTAAAAATCAACGACAATTTCGTACAATATTTTTTAAAATAAACTTAACCAATTAAAAATTAGTGTTCCTTATGGCAATTGCTGAAATTTCAACGCCAGATGTGGTCAAGTCAAATAGATGTTTGTAGATACACAATGCTCGTTGTTTTTCCATTTTAATTTCCTACAATGATATCTAGTCATACGACACATGAACACTAACATGGTGTTCGTGTGTCGTATGAATAGATATAATCGCAGGAAATTCAAATAGATTTAATTGTGGTCACAAATAAATAAAAACGAGCATTTTGTATCTACAAAAATTATGTAATCATACCACATCTTGCGTTGAAATTGTGGCATTACCTATATGAAACACTGATTGTTTAGGTGTTAACTTTATTTGACGAAATACTTTACGAAATTTTCGTTGATTTTGAGTGTTAAAGAGACTTTTATAGCCCATTACTTGATGTAATTAGCTCGATAAATGTGTACATATTTGGTCTTTGTCTGTAATACAATTGAATATATATTTTTTTTAAATGATTTTGATCTCAGTTCCATATATACCGGTTATTTACATTCAAGAATAAAATTAAACTCATTTTCGAGTTTACAACAAATAAATACACTTTCTCTGATCTAATGGAATAGACACAGGTCTAGCCATCTACCTGTCTCAATATTTAACCTATATGATAAAATGCATACTTTTGATAAACTTAATCGAAACTTTTTTACATGACAAATATTCAGGTATGGTTGAAATTGAAAAACAGCAATATGTTGACACAATGTGCCTTCTTTAGGCAACAACAGGATTAAATACAAAAAGGAACAAAAACAATCCTGCTGATATATTTAAAATATTAATTTTTAGCAGTTTAAAAGTAACCTATTAAACGTACTGATGTATAAAAGTGTAAATTCATTGAATGATAGTGAAAGTAGAGACTATCTCAATTGGTGTTTGGAAGGGAAAGCACTGGATTTTTTCGCCATCACGACACAGGTGGGCGATATGTTTTCATTTTCTGAAATTATAAGAAAAATGGAAGGTCGATTTGGTGCCAAAGAGTTGACGGAAACCAGTAGAGTGAAGTTCCAGCAGGCAATGCAGAAAGCAGAAGAGTTCCTGGAGGATTGGGCTGATAGGGTGTTGACCTTGGCAACTCCTGCTTTCCGAAACCTGCCAGAAAAGCACTGCATGCAGGAGGCAATTTCTAAGTTTTGCCAGGGATGTGTCGACAGGGAGGCAGGAAAACATGCTTGTTTTGAGCGTCCCCGTGCAATGAAAGAGGCGGTGGACTTAGTAAGGCATCATCAATATGTCACACAAGCTGTAGATGGCAACCGAAAATCAAAGTACGCTGTGAATGCTGTGGCGGGTGAGGATAACAGGATGTCGCGCCTGGAAAAGATGGTTGAGCGGTTAACCTCAACCGTACAGTCCTTTTCACAGCGGAGGACATTTTCACAGCCACGATCACCAGGGTCGCCCCGTTTGTGCTTCAGATGTGGCGAGGAAAGCCATTTTAAGAGGGATTGTACCCAGCCTCAAAAAACTACCACAAAGAACTGGGGAAAATCCGGAGACGGAAAGAGTCCTTTAAACTCCAACGGGCAGATGGCATCGGCCAATCCCGACCGCCCAAAGAAGTAAATGGCCAACAACTCAGCGTGCACTTCGTTTCAAGGGCTTCTAGTCCTGATAAGAGTGCACATAAACGCAATGTGAAAGTCGGCGTCTCTTCTCTAGTGTCGATAGGCAATCATAAGGAAGAATGACATGAGGTAGGGGCTTATAGTCCTCCTCCAGTGCAGACGGTTACTGGGGTTTCTAATCCAGTTCCGGATGTCTGTGTTTCTTCTCTAGAGGCGATTGGCAATCACAAGGAAGAATGTCTTGAGGTAGGGGCTTATTGTCCTCCTCCGGTGCAGTCGGTTCCTGCGGTTTCGAGTCTTATTCCAGATGTCAACCAAACGTTTTTAAAGGAAGACGACATGACTTCAAACGAGAAGGTTCCCTCAGAAGACATTGTTTCGGTCAATTTGGTACGAGCGGGTTCGTCTTACGTTTCCATGGAAGTGAAGGGTGTGTCCCTAGTTGCACGAATAGATTCGGGGGCTGAAATAAGCATCTTTTCATAAACGGTATATGACAAATTTGTACGTAAACCAGGAAAATTGAAATATGTGAATATGAAGATGGCGGATGGTACAGTACTGTTGGGCTTTATTGTCCACCCTGTTAACATGAAGATAGGCAGACAGACTTGCGAAGAGCGGTTATACGTAGCACCCATCAGTGATGAAATGCATCTGGGACATGACCTTTTACTACATTTGGGAGTGTTGTTGGATCTGAAATCTGATACACTGGTTATCAATAATGAACATATCCCACTGAATACACATTTCAAGGATGGCCAACCGGTGGTGGCGAGAGTGACTATCGCGAAACGAACCGTGGTTCCACCAAACTCCGTGGTCAGACTAAAGTGTGATATGAGTGTTCAGATGAAGGATTACTTTGTGGAGCCAAAGACCGATTTGAAGTTGGTTGTGCCCATGGTTGTTAGACATGGTGGTGATTGCCCTGTGGTGAGTTTAATAAACCCTACAGAGAATTACCGTATTTTGAAGAAAGGTTCAATCATTAGAAATGCTTATGAGTGCTCAGAGTTTCAAGAGGATCCATTTTGTGAACAGTCTGCTGATGTCACTTGCTCTACCGTCAAGGAAGGGGAATTGTGTTACCACCAGTGTGAAAAAGGACCGATGGAGGTGCCTAGCCATTTACAGGAAAAGTACGTTAAGTCAAATGTCGGTTTAAATGAAGAACAGGCAAAGGAGTTGGCTAAACTTTTGTGTAATTTCCGAGATGTTTTTGCCAAAGACGAGTATGATCTTGGGAGTTTCAATCACATTGAACATTCAATTGACACAGGTACAGCGAAGCCAGTTAAGCAAAGGATTCGAAGGACGCCTGCTTGTTTTGCTGAAGAAGAGGCGACACACCTGAAAAGAATGGTAGATGCTGGTGTGATACAGGAGTCGACCAGTGACTGGGCATCAGCACCAGTGTTGATACGGAAACGCGATGGTACCGTCCGCTGGTGTATTGATCATCGTGAATTGAATAATGTGACGGTGAAGGATAGCTTTCCACTGCCGTTAGTAGAAGATTGTTTGGATACGCTGTCAGGGCATGTGTGGTTTTCTAAACTCGATGCAAATTCAGCGTACTGGCAAGTGAAGGTCAAGGATAAGACCGGAAGAAGACGGCCTTCACCACAAAGTATGGTCTGTTTGAACACGTAAGGATGGGTTTCGGCCTCACGAACGCGCCCGCTACGTTTAGTCGAGTGGTCAACCTGGTACTGAGAGGACTAACCTGGAAGACAGTTTTGGTATTTTTGGACGACATCCTGGTGATGGGACGGTCATTCGAGGACCATCATTACTGCGGTTCAGACAGTATGGGTTAAAGCTGAAGCCAAAGAAGTGTCTGTTTTTCCAGCGAGAAGTCGAGTTTCTGGGGAGAGTAGTCAGTGGAAACCAGATGACAATGTCTCCAAGGGACACCATGACTGTAGCGGACTGGCCAGAGCCCAAGTGTTCGAAAGATGTGCAACGGTTTCTAATGTTCGTAAACTATCACAGGTCATTCGTGAAGGGTTTCGCAGATCTAGCAGTACCGTTGTATGCATTGACGGGCAGAAATCAGTTCAAATGGGACACGGAAGAACAGAAAGCATTTGAAGCATTGAGACGGGCTTTAGTTGAACCGCCAGTCCTTGCTCTACCAAACAATCAGGATCCATTCCTGTTGGATACAGACGCGTCAGATGTTGGTGTGGGCGGTGTGCTGAGTCAAGTACAGGAGGGTCAAGAAAAAGTTATAGCTTATAGCAGCTTCTCGTTGACACCGGAACAGCGAAAATACTGTACTACAAGGAAAGAATTACTTTCGATTGTTTGTTTCACCAGACAGTTCAAGTATTACCTCTTGGGAAGATCATTTACAATGCGAACGGATCATTCCAGTCTTACATGGCTGTTACGCTTCAAGGACCCACAAGGACAGTTTGCGCGCTGGATGGAGGAACTGTCGCAATATCACATGGTGGTTAAGCATAGACCTGGGGCTAAGCATGGAAATGCCGACGGACTTTCACGTGTTCCGGACAGTTTGACGTTTTGTCCATCGTATGTGGCTGGTGTGCCAAGGTACTTGCCTTGTGGAGGTTGCGCGTATTGTGTTCGTGCTGATAAGCAGTGGAGCCAATTCACAGAGGAAGTGGATGAAGCGGTTGGTTTGTCAGTCGCACACAAAACGGAAGATGCTGTTTCTGAACAGGATAATAAGTCCCAGGTCGCGATTAATACTCAGGAGGTGAATACGGTGCAAAGTGGTGAAAGGCTGCAATCAGGTGGGTTTACCTTACCCCCTGAGTTGAACCGTGCCTCGGGAGAGTTTCCTTAACCCCCCGAGTTCAATAGTGCATCAGGTGGGTTTACTTTACTCCCTGATGGCACTGAATATCTATCATCCATGGAGGTCAACATTGTCAGTGATCCTGGAGGGAAACAGATTATGAGGCCATCAACAAGTGATGCCAGTTGTAAAAGTGGGCTTACTTGTCCCGGACAACTGGATCAAACAGAGTGTCAACCATCAAAGTGGAGGGTCCAGTGAACAATGACTCTAGTTTTAGTGTTTCACTTGTTCGTGAGGACGTTTGTGCATGTTCTGTGTTCGTGTCGGATGTGACAGATGGTGGCAAGCTGCAATGCTGGGGTTTCTCCTATGAAGAGCTGGAGAAAGCACAAGAGCAAGATAATAGTTTAATGTTCCTTCGGAATTGGCTTTAGGGCGGTTTAGAGCCGGATGAACGGCAGTTGTTTATTGCAAATCCAGACGTGAAGTTTTTCTGGGTCAACAAAGAATGCTTCAGACTGGTTGATGGGGTGGTGTTTAAGTCAAAGGAGGGCTCAGGTGATATGGAATTGGTTATTCCGGACATTCTTAAAACGACAGTTATTGAACTACATCATGACATTCCTTCATCGGGTCACCAAGGTGTTGCCAGGACAAAGGCAAGAGTTAAAGAGAAATTCTTATGGTATCATCTTGCTAAGGAAGTGCAAAGTTATGTGCTCACGTGTGACATCTGTAATCGGAACAAGAAGAACAAAATCTATGGAAAAGTGCCCCTGACAGAATATCAAGCAGGTGCGCCAATGTATCGTGTGCATATTGATTTTCTGGGACCCTTGCCGAAGACTGCACAAGGGAATGAACATTGCTTGATGATGGTTGACCAGTTTACCAAGTGGGTTGAGTGCACACCACTGCCTTCTCAGAAAGCCGAGGTTACTGCAAAGGCGGCGACAGATACATTTTTCTCCCGGTTTGGATATCCGTTCCAATTATTTTCGGATCAAGGCCGGAATTTTGAGAGTAATTTGTTCCAGGCTGTGTGCATGGCACTCCATATCCACACGTCTCGGACCACGCCATACAGACCTTCTTCAAATGGACAAGTTGAGCGGTTTAACAGAACCCTCATGGATGCAGTGCGCTGCTTTATAGGAAAAGCACAGGACAAGTGGGATGATATTATTCCGCAAATTGCAGGTGCAATCAGGGCTTAGGTTAATCGAAGTACGGGCTTTACCCCAAACATGTTAATTTTGGTGAGAGAAGTGAATACCCCTGCCCAATTGATGTTTCCTAACATAGCAGAAAAGTGTGGAGACACCGAAGAATATGTTTCGAATCTGGTGGAAAAGATCCAGAAGGCACATGAAGTAGCTAGGGAAGACTTCCTCAAAGCGAATGAAACGGAATTATGATCTCCGGGTGCTGCAAAGGCCATATGCGGAAGGTGATGTTGTATATCTGCTGGACACGGCGGTGCTGAAAGGAAATTGCAAGAAGTTGTGTTCGCCATGGAAGGGACCAGCATTGATAGTAAAGAGGTTATCAGCGTATCTATATCGTGTCAAAACCAGGAACTCTTTGTTGGTGGTGAACCATGGTAGGATGATGCCATGCAGGGATCGAAAGTTACCTGCGTGGGTTACGCAGAAGAAAACAAGAGATTCAAGTGTGAATTCTTCTCCTGTGAGTGCTGACGAAGAAGCTTGTCATTGTGTGTGCCGTGAACCCTGGGGTGGACGATTGATGATCATGTGTGATTTCTGTGAGACCTGGTATCATGGGTCTTGTGTGAATGTTTCACCGACTGACGCACTTGACATAGACAAGTACAGATGCACTGTGTGTAAGGGTAGTAACTAATCATGTTATTTTCTCTATTTTAGCAATGGCGAACAATGCAAATATGGAAAGAGCAGTTAGAAATCTCCCTGGAAAAGGCAGGCTCCATCCAAATCCTGACCAGTTTGCCAAGGACTTGGTATTGTTTGCGGGATCGGATCGTCAATTGGCGAAGGAGCTGCTCATGGAGATGGTTGCGATGGCCAACGGGAAAATAAATGCTTCAACATACACTGTGAAGAAGACCACTAAAAACTGGCTAATGAGGTTGGCGTCGAGCTTAGATGTGTACCAGGCGTACTCCAGGCAGTGGATCAGCGACAATGTCTGGAAGTTGCCTCAGGCTAAGGTTTCCAAGGTAGTCCCAGAAAAATGATTCCAGCCGGAACAGGCGGGATATCCGTGAGGGTGTTCCCACCTTGAGATACTTGAAGAACGAGATGCTGGATGAGGAAAACTTGCTGGCGTCTACATCGGATGACGACATGGACTTGGGCTCGGATCCAGGAAAGTTGCTGGAAAGCCCTCGGTCGAGTATTTCTACGGGTTCCGTGAAGGTACAGCCTGAGGCGAAGCAAGCAGGACTGTATCAGGGCGGCGTCGGAAGAGGTTTGTTGCCACGTATGAACCAAACAACTGGAATGCCGATCAGTCTTGATAGGTCATTGGGTTTATAACGTTCCATTTTATTTATATTTTCTCTCTGATAGGCGTTTCTTGTTTGATTTAATTATTTTTAATTTGTTTAGCAGTCACATAAACAACCAAGCTATGTAATTGGAATTTTTACACCCATTATTGCTGCTTCTTCCTGTATTTGCGCGATGATTATCTGAGATATTAACTCTATGATTCTACATTCTCAAATCTTTTCTATAAAGAAGGAATGTAGTTGACAATTGTTAATAGTTTTATTTGATCGTTCGTCAAAAAGTTGTAATTCTGTTACTCTTGTATCTTCAATGCAATTGAGTAATTAAATAGTAATTAAATTGAATGCGTTTTAATTCCCTTTTATTATTGTTTAATTTGAGTTACAATGCTATGACGTTAAATTTTATTTACACTTAAATGTATTATGAATATTGCTGGGCCAAGTGTGAGATTAAGCGCTCTATAACCAGGTTTAAACCCCCAATGCTTTGCATTGACCGTTCCAAGGCGGTGACCCCACCTTTATTCATATTTTGTGTTTATGTTGGTTTGTATTGTGCTGTATTGTGCTGTTTTGTACTGTTTGGGCAATCGGTCACTTGCCTTAAATAAAGGACCAACTAATTGTTTTTAATAAAATTTCAATACTGCTCCAGCAGCTGGAGTTTCACTTCTTTATATTGAGACAGTGTCATTGTTGCAGGGAGTGAAAACCGTTGCACTTGCTCGGGTTTCTTCACCCAGTGAGAGGAGCGGATGTATGCCTGCTCAAGCTGAACCGTTGCAGAGGTCAGACGCGTGTGTTGGGGCATCTTTGCTCACGGATGCTGATAGACCTGCTGAAAAAGAACCGGTACATAGGTCAAAGGAATCTGTTGGGGCTTCTTTGCCCACAGATAAACAAAGACCTGTTGGGGCTTCTTTGGCCACAGATAAACCAAGACTTGTTGGGGCTTCTTTGCCCAGAGATAAACAAAGACCTGATGTTGAAGGAAGGAGGCAGGGATCTCATCAACCACTGGTGGTTCGCCCATCCACGAGCGGAGTCTCAAGAACAGTGGCTGAGAAAAACCAGGAAGGGGAGTTAATTGTTACAATCCCTGGAAAGAGAAGGAGGGAAGATGAGATCCTTGGGGAGCCATCGTCTGTTGTTGCCAGTTCTGGTCCTATGAAGCGCCAGACTCGAAGAGGGTATAAGCCATGTGTGGTTCCAGGATGTACCGGTCCTACTGGATTTGTGAAGCTGCACGCCTACAAGTACCACATACCGGGGTTTTTTGATGAACATTTACCGGCATTTGAGGATGCAGTGGTAAGAATACGTGTGGCAGCACTGAGGCAGGCGGCAACGTGGCTCTTGAGCAAGGTGGCTACCCTTGTCGACTTAGTCAAGCATGTGGCCATGCAGAAGCTGCTTGATGGCAAGGACAATACAGAAATTTCAGAGACCCAGAAGGAAGCCATGGACGGGATTTGTAATTTCCTGAATGTTCGGGTACCATAAACATATCAGCTGGTCCCACCAAACAGACCTGCTGTATTGGTTCATTGGAAAGCCTTAGTACTAATTGCTGCGTCCCTTCAGGAGGACGAGAAGAAGTACTGGATAGAAACGTTCGGTGCTCCTGAGGGCTCAGCGGTGGAAGCAGCCCTTGCCGTAGGCCCGGAGGCTGTTGATAGTCATTTCCATCCGGACCGATTGGCTAGGCGGTTGGGATTGCGGACAGACGGCCCGGTTTAAGATATCCTGGAGATGGGACCAGTGGCGGAGGAAGAGAGTTTCTCTAAAAGGAGGAGTTTCTGTGTACTGTGATCCGGCTATATTTCCTTCGGCCGCATATCTCGCCAGGTTACCCCCATCAGTTGGCGTTGCTATAGGAATCCACCAACGTCTGGCCAATCAGTCACAAGAGACCTTGGATGAATGATTGGATTGGTCACATGAAACATCTGGTCGGGAAAGAACGTGTCGTTGGGTTTGGAGAGATCGGATTAGATCTGACGGAGCCAGAGAAAGATTGGCATCACCAGTTCCAACTAGTGGACCGGTTGTTGCCATCATTGAAACTGCGACATGTCCTGGTTGTCCACTGCCGTGGTATGCCTGGAGACAGTAGTACGGCCACGATCATGCTGTTGCTACATAGAATGAAGTCTGTCTCTTGCATTCAACGAATGCACTTACATTGCTTCACTGGAGACAGTTACGTCGTTGAGAAGTGGCTGGAGGTTTTCCCGGAAACCTATTTTGGTTTTACTAACATGGTTGAAAGGTTCGACAGACACCCACAGGAGGCAGTCACACGTATCCATGAAAGTAGACTGCTGCTAGAGACGGAGACGCCGTATTTCCCGTTGCCAGGAAACAAGTGGTCCTCACCAAATCACATCCACAGAGCTGCTCGACTTTTGGCGGAAATTAGGAACGTGTCCGTGGAGGCTGTGTTGGCAGCGACTACTGAGAATGCCATAAGGCTCTATGGACTGAGGGTTTAATGTATTGGCTTGTTTGCCCAACAACCTAACTCAAAGTTTTTGAGGACTGGACTACCAGGTGTTGATTTGTTAAGTTATTATACCAGTGACCATTACCTAATAATCATTAGGGCTTCTTTGCCCAATGAAGAAAGGGAATCATCCAGCTGATGCAGGAGCCTTTGTGTGGGCTTCTTTGCTCAACTTACAGCAGCGAATTGGAATCTGTTGGGGCTTCTTTGCCCACAGATAAAAGGAAATCATCCAGCTGATACAGGAGCATTTGTTTTGGCTTCTTTGCTCAACTAACAGCAGCTCCAGCGGCGAATTTGGTGGACTTGTTTGTTCATCAATGGAAGCGTACAAGAAGGTTCCACAGAAAGAGCACGATATTTGTTAGGGCTGCTCAACAAACCAGGAAAAGGCCATTAGTCACTCTTCCCCACCTCTGGCAGGAAACTTTTCAGTTAAAGTGGGGAGGAGTGTTGTGATTTATGGATTTAGTAGATTTAACCCTGAGCGATTATTACGAGTTGGTAATATCGGTGCACTTGGCGCGAATCGTTCTCTTTCTGGCTAGGATTCAATGAGAATAGACGTTTAATTACACATTTCTTGATTAGTATAGTTTGCGGAATCGCTCATCTTGTTTCTATTCACTGTTATCAGTTATAGTTCATTGTTATGAACACTTAGTTTCTAGCCATCTCTAAGGAATAGAGCAAAGAAATCACTTCAGTTCTAACGCCTCATTTAACTTGGCCGCCAGAAAATTTCCTTAACCGAACGAAATTATTGTTTTTAAACGAAAACATTTACAACCACAACGGGCCGTTGTCGGCTCGCTATCGGCAAAAACAAGCACAAGTTGCATATTAATTATTGACCATATTTATGTTTTATGGTACGAATATATGTATTTTGTAATATTTCATTAAACATGTTGCCTGAAAAATGTTTTTTTTGTAGTTACATATATCGGGCGGCGAAACGGATTAACATCGGATAGTCATCGTGCCGATTTGCCGATATACCGTTTTGCTACCGATATCTAACCGATAGTGGTGTGCTGGCTGGGTAGTGAGTAGCACTTCCGGAAGCAATTGATCTGATACTGGAAAGATTGGCAATGATGCCTAAAATGTGTCATCTTGAGCTGGTGAAGGGCACTAAGCTAATATTGACAACGTTTTTTTTTAATGGAAATTTTACCAAGCAGCATATTTCTAATGCCCGTTTCAATGGAAAACGACAGTACCCACTATAAATAGCATAGTTTTAAATGACCTTTTACAACACCCTATTTACGCATTCTCATCTCAGGAAGATTGAAATTTAGTCAGGAAAGTGAAATCATTTCTGCATTGTGAAATGTCATATGACTTTGTATAAGCTAACGCTAAAAATTTCGTTTATTCCCATAACTTGTATACTAAGTAATTGATTGACCGCGACCGTATTCAGACGTGCATACGGTTGCCATTTCAATATTACATAATTACTTTGCCCGTTGGACAAAGATTCGCAAATAATACCGGATGCTATATTCACCCCTCTTAGCGCTCATCCAAATTATTACGCCCGGCAAATGTTCTAATCCCATTTAAAGGAAAAGTACAAAATACGATTTCATGAGAAAGTGCCTATGCGGACGATGGGAATGAAGACATATCATTTACACAGCAGCACCACGGTGTAGATGCATATATGTGGCCTTTCTGTTAAAATGCTGCCTCTCTGTCCATTCTTGGCTGCCTCTCTGCCATAAACAAGAAAATGGATGACCGTTATTCACAAAACAGGTAAAAAATATTAATTAAAAACACATTTGTGCATAAAAAGAGGTGGTCCATGAGTTGAAGCATATATCCAGCTACAGGTTCACAGTATTCCTCAGGTCCGAACACTTGTCACAAACTCTATCGAAGATGGAATGATGACGATGGTGGTGGAACAATCGTGCATACATGCCATTTTGATGACTTTTTAACATAGCTTTTCCGTAATATGTCAAATATCTAGTGTCATTGATATCATCTTTATGATCAAATCTTTACGTACGTTGAATGCCCTATATAGTAATTTTCATCAATTTTACTTAAAAAAATGCCTACTTTCGCTATCGTTGTGGCACGGAAAGCCTCTCAATCGGCTCAATTTTCTGGCACGGGAAGCCTAGTCGTCGAACATCCAAAGATGTACAGAAACATACAATCTCAACCTATTTGGAAACGTGAGGACCTTAATAAGTTGTGCCATTATAGAATTCGTGAAAGCAAATCAATGTATTTTGCCTTTCTGACGAGCAAATTCCCTGCAATCAAATCGCTTTTTACATAATACGGTTGCTTTGAACTTGTACAAGTTAATGCGTGCACAAAAACATCGGCTTCTAGCTGATCTAATAGATAAATTTGCATTTTTCAAAAAGAGATGAAACAAATGCCAATGAGTTGGCGCTCAGATTAGGAGGTGGCGCCAATGCACATTTATAGCTATTTTAAAGTGAAATGTTTTATGTAATGGTTTCTATTATGTTTACAGGACTTTATTTTTTGTAATTTGACTACTTAAGCACATTTGAGTCATGTGCGTATTAAATTAGAAAAAGTAGATTTCTAATAATGTCTTGATTGATTCAAACGTTCGTCTTTGTAAGATAAGAGCATTTAGCATGCATTATACAAAAAAAAATTTGGAGTTGATATTGGGAAAACAACATATATGAGCCTTAATGAGATTAGTTGATCTTGACCTCTTAGTAAATTAAGCATTTGGATAAAGGGACACAAGTCATCGCTTCAAGAAGAAGTATTATTTTCTATTGATTTCGTGAACTATCATACTTTATACAAATATTTCTGTCGATTAATTATTTTGATTATGTTGAACATTAAGTTATTGGTTTTATTAAGTATTACACATTTTTGGTATATATCGTACAATATGTTTTATTCATGTTCGTGTCCTAATAATTGCGCACTTATATATTTAAAAAAAAATACATCTTATTTATTATAGAATGTGTTTATGATCTGTAAAGATTTCGGGATTGAGGTAATTTTTCAGGAGCTATTTTGTTTGAAAATACTTGCAAGAGCTTCTGTGCGCATCTTATTTTACATTTATGAATGCTTTTTTTGCAAAACTTTTACAGAATAACTATCTACAATTGCCACAGCGCATAAGTTATTGTCAATTGTTAGAAATTACATGTAACGCTTTGTTCGAACTTTTCCTAAATTGTGCATGCCATTGCCGAATGAAATACACTTCAACACCGTTATTTCGAACACCGATAATCCGAAGTCACCGTTATTTCGAAGTATTTTTCGGGTCCCGAGTTTGGTTCTTCTTTGTTTAATGTAAAATTTCATTGTTAATCCGAACTTCGTTAAACCGAAGAAATCGTTAATTCGAAGTGATTCAGTCGGTCCCAACACTATAATTCGCACCTAATTATCAATCTTTCATCCGAAGTCAAAACTGCAAAATACTGAGCGTAATTTCACACCTTTGTCGTGGCGCGTCAAAAGCCGATAATTACACCTTTGTCGTCTGCGCGAACGCCGGTGTTCAGAGAGACATCGCGTATTAGTTAAAAAAAATGTTAATTCATTTCCGAAAATGTATTCATATGTATGTATGTCTGATCATTTGTGATATTCGTTTTATTTTATATGTTGTGTAATTAGACAAAAATAGAAACAAGAAAAAGAATCGTTTATTCCTCCGTTTGTTACAAGTGGAAATCTATTGCTATCTGACTAGTTTACGCTTTTCAGTAAGCGTGTAGCCGAACCATGCGAATTCCACAACGTTTTTTTTACAGAATCAAAGAAGTCTTCGGTCAAATGTTTATTTCGAATTATCGTTAATCCGAAGTTTTTTAACGGTCCCGGCGACTTCGAAATAACGGTGTTGAAGTGTAGTACAATGTAAGTGCCATGTGATATCACTTTGTCTTTTTGTTTCTTCCAAGTGGTAAGTTTTCACTTGCAATATTTTAGTGTAACCATTCATAATCAATGCTGCCATTGTGATGTAACTGTCTGTTACATGTTCGTACAGTGGTTCCTTTATGCAATATTTCAATCATTGACTACGATACACTTGTTTGTTACAGCTTCGTACAGCGGTTCCTTTATGCAACATTAGAATCACTGACTACGATACACTCAGATAAGAATGATCTGTAAAGATTTGGGCCTTCGTATGTACGTTGAAAAATAAATTAAATATAACAATAACATAATTTATTAAATGTACATCATGTGACAATCACATTGCGATACGACCGTTAATTGATACATCCTGCATTGGCGTCACCTCCTGTCATTAGCGCCATCTCTTGAGCATTGGCTCTATCTCTTTTGGAAAAATGCAAAATTATCTACTTCGTCGGCAAGAAGCCAATATTTTGTGCATGCGATATCTGATGTATGTTGTACGCAATCGTTTGATGCCGTTAGCGATTTAATTGGGTGGAAATGTTCTCGTCACACAGGAAAAACCCAACGAAATGCTTTTTAAAACTCCATTTTTAGAGATTTTATTTTATTTATAATTCCGTATATCGAATGCATTGCCCATGTATATCCCATTCGACGCTTTGTGTACAAGTTTATTCCTCAGCATACGTCAATCACAATGATAAAGCTTGAAGAGTGTATGATTCAAATTATATTATAGAAAAACTTATTTATAGTATTCACATTCTATTTGCTATTAACAAAGACACGTTTTTCAAGTATCATATTTACGCCGTTCAGTTGCAATTTGGCGAATAATTAATGCACAGGCCAAAATAATTTGCATGAAGTTTGCAACTGAGCGTATTGACATGGCTCGTTAAACACATAGTATAGTTTAACATCAGGTAATAATACCGAGGGTCATAAAACAGAAAAATGACGTTAGTTGACCTTAAAGATGTTCATGAAAACTTATGCATTTGACAGATATTGTATTTTCAAATAAACGAATGTATAATAAATGAATCCAATAAACTATTGCATACTTGTTGTTGAGAAGAGTTTTTTCTTTCTAAAATATCTTGAAGATAAACTAAATAAATATTGTGAGGCTTACGATTTAGCTAACGGTATTTCTGAAATAAAATCCCAAAATAAAGGGAAAAAAAGAAAAAAAAGAAACAATTCCCACCCCGTTAATGAAACTTGTCGGTCTAATTTAACTATATAACTATCTGGAATGTAATAGTTGTCTTCCTTGCGGTCCCAAATCCATAATAACGTATATCGTTTGATCTTTTAGGCAAACGCTCCATGGTTATGATCGCAACGATTCACTTGCCGTGCGTTTACCGGTATTAAAGATTCCATTTGTTTGAAATATAGCCTTGATAAATTGCTTATTCTTTCAACTTTTATATTTATTCTATAAGCGGAAAAGATCGTAAGTGTTTTATTTATGTTTTTAATGTTCCGTTGAATAAAATTGCACTTGTTTCATCATTAAAATGTGATGAAGCTGAAAATCTTCAAAATATATGTTAGATCGTTTTTAATATATATATATATATATATATATATATATATATATATATATATATATATATATATATATATATATATATATATATATATATATATATATATATCTGAATTTATTTGTATACATGTAGCTTGACAGATAAGTTGTTTACCAAAATTATTTATATTATCTTCATCACTTAAATCCGATAAATACAATATTATAAATATAGAAGTAATGCAACTTTAAAAATACACACGGCTTCATAGAGATACTTTTCGGAAAACGAAACCCGAATAATGTTTGACTTGAAAAGAGACTTGATTGCCTTAAAAAAACATATTAGAATACCAGTATTAACGACGAGATTAGATTTTGGTACGTAACGTAATGGCACTTATGCGACAAGGAGCTAAGGTTTCAAAATACTACAGAGTACAACCATATGTAATATGTGTACAGCAATTCATGTTATTTTTTACACATACACCTTTAATAAGGTAATGAAGAGGTCCTGTTTGTTTAATATACAACTGAACGCAAGAGTTAAAATGTTATTTCACAAACATGCATCACCTCGGCGGCGCAGGTAGCGTCGTCTGGCGCACCCTGATAAACCAAAACGCACTTGATACTATATTCTCGATCATTGTCATTCTCCAACGGAAGTGGCGACATTGTAACACCAGACAACCAACGCCATACGTCGCCGATTTCCTTCTTTGCCCCTAGCCAGAAGTTGTTGTTCTGCATCAGAATCTTGGTTCTGTCTAACATGGACAATGATTCGGCGCTCGCCAGTTTCCATCCAAAGCTTTCGCAGTTTTGCTTGGAGCTGCTCCAGTCTCGGTAATCCTGTATACCAACGAACACTTTGTCGTTTGGATAAACCTGTAAAAAATTAACTCAAAAATACATTTAAGTTTTTGTTATAGAAATGGTTCATGTTGATACATTGACAAGCAATCAAATGTACAAATGCGTATGCACAATTTTCGGCTATAGGTAGTTAACAATAAAAACAATGTAGCCACTGACGATATGTGATGATTATGGGCGTTATTTCTGAACACTAGCATTAGATTAGTCTGAAAACACAAAAATGAAGCCAAATTGTGTCGCCCCAAATTCTTTACATATCTTAATTATTTCTTGTGCTATCTAGTCACGAAAAATATTGACGATTGTACATTTTGCATTACTTGTAGTTCTGGCTTACATAACTGAATTGTCGCCATTTATATTTTCTGAGAATGTCGCTTTTTATCATGTTTTACTTCGCGAAATAGCGTTCTACGAAACCCACATAGCAAATATTACAAAACTGTTACAAGTGGATTAATAGTCACCGAAAGTAACTCACCAACAGTGCTTTTGAATGAAGCACTGACACAATAGGCAGGGTGTTTGAATAGATGAATTATGTTTACGTAAAGTAATAATGCTTTCGACAAAGAAAAATCTAAAATATTGTAAAGAACTGGTTCGTTATAAAAACTAAGAGAAAATCTTGTGGTTACGAAATACGTCGAAAACGTCGGACATTTCCCGTAGATTTTCAAATGGTCCGCCACTTGATAAAACAACGGCGAAAGATTTGTCTACGTAATTTGTCTACGTAATTCGAAGCATCGAAGAATAAACTCCAATCATGTAATTATCTTATTTGTATATATTATTGTCTCCGTTTTTTCTGATAACCAGTACGTTGATGACGCTCGAAATCAGAATGTTATAACATTTGGTTAAAATGAATTTACTGATCTTTCCAATAAATATTTAAATTGCATGTCATAAAACTAGATAGCTTGAGGAAGGTTAAATTGTTTCCCAATTTAATATTTATTGTTTGGAGCCATTCTTAAATCCCTAAGCTCGATAGATCGACATGTTACAGTAATATTCTCGTAAAACATAGAGATTGAAATATATGTTTTCAGTTAATAACGCTCTTTATGCAACTCTTTTTTAAAGCTGTGTGCTGAGAAAGAATTGATGTTCACTAAAATAGAATAGTTATGTTCTAATAGAAACTGGACCAAAGGCGGGGTACAATCAACTAGAAAGTAGCTTGAAAAATAACTGAATAAACAGTGAACGTTTTCGTGTGTCAAGGGTTTTTTTCTCTGACAGATCACATAACATACCTCTTTAATTCTACAGTGAATTTAGCTTAGAATGCTATAAAAAGTATGGTTATGGGGGTCCCTATGTGCAAAATGTTTATTTCAATTTTTAATGTTAAAGCTTTACATCATCTTACATAAGAAGTGGTTTGAGTATATTGTCGCCTAAAACACTGTATCGATTGAAATGATCATTGGAACGTCGTTTATCTTTTCTCAATTTCAATCATGTAACTAAGATCAATATTTATGGGAAAAACACGATAAAGCTCAATGTTCATATTGTTTGGTATCGATGCTATGATCTGTTGAATTGATAAAATTATTCGACCAGCGTTAGTCGAAATACCAAAACCTTTGTAATGATTAATTATTAAATAAACATTAATTTACTGTCCAGCTATCATGTTTGAAATGTATATATAGCATACACAGCAAGTTTGTATTACCTAAATATACATAAAACAATTTTCACTATTTTGAACTTATTTTGTTTCACCTTTTTGTTGTTCAAATAGTCCTAAAAATGTATAGTATTCTTAATAAACCATTATATAGAAATATATGCAAATCATCTAGTATAATGATGTTATTTTTTTATGCATCCACTTTATACGTTGTATTTCATGTACTTGATAGTATAAGTAATATTAAAATGTGACGTCAATTAAAAAGTAAATAGTAGGTTAAACAATGTTTAACTTGAACTGTGTTATACACATAACACAGTTCAAGTTAAACATTGTTTAACCTGGTACCTACCTTAATGTAACCACTTGCAATTTGCAAGTTGTTCAAACGGTCATACATAGCATCCTTCAAATAATACAGATCACAGACACCAGCGTCGGGTCCACTTTCAGAATACACAACAAACCGACATCCCTCATTGCATAAAGATAAACACGCGAAACGATTCACCGCAGATTTTGTTATTTTGTTCTCGTATGTCACTGAAAGAGGTGCAGACATCATGAACTTTGCTGTCTTTGTTGAAAACGCACATCTGGTAAGAAGAAGAGCAAAAACGGCCACTTTTACAAGTTTTCCGTCCATCTTGTTTAAAGTCTGCGCCATCACGAGATCGCACAAACCGACGCGCAACAATAAATGGTTAGATTCCAGTCATGGTATAAATACTCGGTAGTTCGCACTAATTATTGATTGCGGTTATTCTTTGACACCGCCTAGCGGGAATAAAAGCAATAGTTACCTATGCTATACATGATATAAACAAACCAAATATTTGAGATATTCTGTACAAATAACTATGCTGTTTTATTTGCAGCAAAAATATATTGAAAAGTTGTATCAACCATCTTACTATTTTTGCGCAATAGTTTGAGGCTGTGTCAAATAAATATTTCAAGTAATTTCATCGTTAAAACAATGTTGCTGGTGGATTTATTTTTACAGATGTGTGCACTACGTATATATTTGTTGTATGCATTAAACAGAACACTGAAACTGCTACACACGGAAAATACATTTGCAACACAATGTGGCATGTTGACTATGTACACTTAGGCCAGAAACTCAAATTAAATGCACATGTTTCAAATATTGACAACAAAGGGGCCTATTTGCTTTCAATAACATATTATTATGAAAGCACATTGAAATTAAATTTAATTTTATATTTATGAATGGGCTGTATTAACAATCGGTGAAACATCATGATAGGAAATCAGAAATTGCAGATATGTCAATAATATGGTAGTGGCATTGAGGAAATTAAATGGTGCAATACGTTTTTGGGGGGACCAAACAGACTTAAATCACTGCATCTATGCATGAAAGAAACATTTATTAAAATATCTGTTACTTTAAATTAAACACAAGCTCTTGAAAAGGTCGTTCGATCAATTTAAAGGGAAACCTTTTTACAGAGAAAGAATTGAAGTAACATCACAAATAATTCAATTATCAACTCAAAGTAAGTGTTAAAAAAAATTAACAGTTCTTTTTGCATTAACATGATTATAAACGCAGATCATTCTATACCAGTTTGATTTTAATTGCATACCATTTTGTGAATGCTGCTATTGGTTAACAGAACCAATACATAAATATATAGGAGTTAAACTCAAGCTCTGGAGCCACACGGCGTTTGTAGAAATCATAATGCGCAAATGACAACTGTTTAAATAGTTATATTTTAACCAATAGTATAGATAACAAATTGACTTATTAAAAAGCAGTCCTTAATAGAGCCTTTCAATTAGAGTTCATGCTCCTGACATACCATACAATAGAGGTGCATGTATATATAAAATTTTAAAATAAAGTCGTAGAGTTGTGGTAGAAAGGATCGGCCTTTCATCCACTGCTTTAATTTGATGGTAAATGCATAGTGAATCATGAACAAAAGCATTTACTGAAAATGAGCTTTCAAAATTAAGCTCTGTACATAAATCTGTAAAAACTTAAATCCTGTTCACAACAGGCCGTTTGCCATTTGTTCCTGGAAAAGATACTTACTACAAGTTTCTGATGAATTCTCTTAAAATACCAACTGCAATCTTATGAATTAATCATTTGGATTTTCTTGAAGGATTTTTCTCCAACATTCCTTTTGCTGTAGATAAAGGTGAAAGCCTGGGTAAGAAAAAACTGGAGATGTCTTTTAAAAAAGAAAAACGACGTCAGCAATTGTTATATTGAACAAAATTTAGCTGAATTTAGTATAAACACAAATATTTTAAGGGACTGTCGCAAGGCAATTTAGAATTCTTACTGAAATGTTTGGTATATATAATTACCAAACATCAAGTTTCCTAAACATATTTATTAAATTTAAAAACTATAACATAAAATGAGGACAGAAAAACTAAAACCACAAGAGCGTGGCGAAAGCTTTAGGTCGGTCAAAAGCTATACATAGCTTATGTTATATACATATAATCTCATACCGACAATAAATAAATTTTGATTTGATTTTGATTTTGATTTGGCGATCTCATGGCTTAGGAGCAAGAAGAATACATGGCAGTAAACATAGCTTTTATCAAGTGCGTTGTCATGATTGATTATTTAACCGGTTCAACTAACGGATGAATACAGATTGGGTACTCACATGATGATAAAAAAAGTCAAGATTGCGAGTTCCTTTCAGAAAATGTCGCCTTAATATTCACTCTATATTTCGACTGAACTCGCTGCACACTTTAAGCTGGAGCTTTTCGCCATGAATTTCTCGTATTTAATTACTAATATGCATACAAACAGAGACATATTAATATTTCAAGTCCGTATACGATTTATATTCGGTTGTTTATACAATGTATAGTTGTCTGGTATACAGTAGAAGTTTAAGACTTGTATAATAAAGTTTTATGAAGCAGCACGCTTTATGATCTTAATGGGCATTCCCATTTAATGTTATCAAGACGATCCAGTTAAAT
Source organism: Dreissena polymorpha (assembly GCF_020536995.1). NCBI lineage: Eukaryota > Metazoa > Mollusca > Bivalvia > Myida > Dreissenidae > Dreissena > Dreissena polymorpha. The sequence continues at coordinate 97,582,907 of NC_068363.1, forward strand.
ATCGGAAAACATAAATCCTCATTTGAGGCTTTTCTTCGACGAGTACATTGACGTCGTCGTAACCACAGAGGTACAACGAGACAGCTGACTCGACTTAAATGTAATGACCTATTATCATATTGCACATATATCTGTAGTTTTTTTAATTAATGTAAAGAGGTGATCTTTTCTCATAAAGGTCATTATAATAAACTTCGATAAATGTTACCTTTTCTTGAGCAAATGTGGATGCATCGCCCTGAAATAAGACAGATATTAATATAATGATATGTATTTTTGGTACATGATACGATGAATATTAAAAGTGGCTAAACTGTCGTACATAAATATGTTTGTGCTCTGTAATTGACGGTTAATATTGAGCGCGTTCGGCATACTAACTCGAGCTAACACGAGTTAACCCGGGTAATGCTCGAGTATTACTCGTGTTACCCTGGTTATGGTGCGCGAGTCACTCGATTGCTACCCACCTCACGGAGCCGGGAAGCCGGGTAAGACTGTCCGAATATACTTCTTCGTCCAACAAGAAGCGGGAAAATGGCTGACCTGGTTGACGAGAAAGGAAACAGGTAGATAAAATATGAAATAATGTCATTATTTGGATGAAAATCTAGCAAGCGTGACTTTACTTGATAAAAACTATTTATTTATCTTTCTACTGTTTTGTCAGCCATCTTGAATTACTCCATAAGCGTTCGAACTAAATCCGTTACCCGAGTTACTCGGGTTACATAGGGTAAGCAAAACAATTTTACACGGGTATGAATGCCGAATGCGCTCATTTATTAACTTACTTCGCTTACATCTTATCCATCTTTTTTGATAAACAAACAAATAATATTGTTTACACTAACGAATTGATGACATTGATGGGGACACAATGTTCATAACATATAAATTTTCATAAATATTAAGAATCTGACTCGAAGAATCACATCTTATTATATGTATTAAACGTGTTGATGCATTCGGTAAAAGAAAAAGTCATGTCGAAGAAACGAACTTCATGGACGAGTGTAAAGATTATTGTATGTATTGTATATTGTACGAGAGGACGATCTTGCTCATCCTTTGTAACAACTCGAATCTAGTCTGACCCCAAAATATTAACACAACGTATATTTTATGTTCTTTGATGTTATTGCATTTCAGCGACAAAAAGCGCCATGCGATTGGTCTATCACACAATTAGAAGAAAATGTAAATGCTGAAAATGGTATTTTTCACGTAAGAAGATAAAACATTTCATAGTGTACGTATTCACAGAAAACAAGGAAAAGCGAGTGAATTGTATAAGTTACCTGTGACCTGTTAGATAGATAGATTTATTTCATCATAAAATGCATAGATTTTCATGGCACCATGTAATTTACATACAATAAATAGTAAAAACAACCTGCATGTATAAACAAAGCCATGCCAATCAACATTGCACGTTAAGGATTGCACTATAAAGGGTTTACAATAAAACCCTTATTTTCTATTTGTGGTCCATTAGAAATAATATTATATGACATAGGAGACAACGTCTTGTTTCGCAGTATATAATAATATCACAGTATATAATAATGAAAGACATATGACATATTTAAGTTACATTAATGTTTGCATACAATATATTCTGATAAGTTCTAGACTAGACATTATTAAGTTATCACATTTTAAGTGTTTAAAAGTAAAACATAATTATTTACCATGCTAAAAATAATCATACAGCAACTATATAAGACACAATAAATCTATCTTTATTAACATTCGTATTAAATCAACAGTAAGAAACGTTAAAGAAATGCATATGCTTAGGAAGAGTTCCAGAGAGTTTAACCATTGAAAGCAATGACTTTTTGCCAGACCCCTTTATGCTAGACCCCTTGGCCCTTGGAAAGGCATACTTATTGCAATCATGCGTGTTAAGATCGGTATGAGGTGAGTCTGACTGTGTTCTAACTATGGGCCTAGTATTCTTAAAGTGGATATTACTGACTGGAGTAAAATCATCTCCCAAATATATAGCGGAGCAAACTTTGAGCTAATTTAAAAAACATGACAAAGTGTGATCTGATCTACTCAACTTTCAATAGGCAACCAGTTAAGTCTAGTAAAATGTTCTTTACCTATGTACGACCTTGGATAAAAATTAAATATGAACCTGATAAGTTTATATTGGGTGACCTGTAACTTGTTTTTTAACATTTGAGTTAAACCAGAGTACCAAACAGAACAACCGAAGTCAAAGTGGCACTGAATTAAAGAAATGACTAGATGTCTTCTAGTATCTGTGGATAAAAGATCCCTTTTTCGATATAAAAACTTTAACCTTGCATTGGCCTTCTTTATGACTGACTCTGCAATAGAAGTGAAAGACAATTTTTGATCAATTGTAACCCCTAAGTACTTGACTGATGATGTAGATGAAATGGGCGTATCATCACATGAAATATTTAAAATGGATGATGTTAAGCTGGTGTGCTTGACTGCTTATGTATTTCCTTAGAGACATATTTTATAGATTAAAACTTCATTTGGTCGGGATCACTCAAGTGACAAATTAAAACAATTATATTTATGCGCGTTTTCTTAGCTTTCAACTTATCAAACGCTTAGTTCATCGCACTAAATTCGGGTCACTAAGTATAGTTCGCACTGTGCTTCAAAGAAGTGTGTTAATGAAATAATGAATCATTTGACTATTCAGACCTTCCTACTGTCCCAAAGGGATTCAAACACAATTAACAATCTTACGATTGAATATTTTGGATTTTTTTCTTTGATGGTAAAATTTGTGACGTGGGATGGAAAAAACTATTTAAATTGGATTCACTAATACATTTTGTTTGGTTCAGAGGTTGTTTTTTATGAAACTCAATTCGAGTCGAGATGGGAATTGTTTCTTTTTTAAATAATGCTAATGATTTTTATACTTTATTTCTTTATTTTTGTTGTTCGGATATATAAATATTTGCCAATTTAATGGTATCCTTGAAAACTTGCCAATATCTGATAACACGACCCATTAATGCACATGTTTCAATCCAAATGGATAATATGTAATCTTCAGTTTTGTAAACTTTTACAATTAAGACAATTGACCGACCCCATCTTTCGTGCAAATTTCAACACCATGTGTGCAACAAACAAAAAATATGCTTCGGGATATTTAAGCATGCAGGGACAATGCACTTAATCGAATTATGTTTGTTGTTGTTGTTTTTTTTCAACCTGAGAAACAGACATATATATATATGTTCGATTGTAGTATATAACATTGATTAAAACGTTGTTAAATACTGACTCTTGTTTTTATGTTTTTGTTGTTTTTATTCTGAAAAACTGCATATTGTCTACATCTACAATGCACATAGCGCACTTAAACAAGCACGAGTATTGAGTTTTATTTATGAATGCAGGTATTCATAAATACACACCCTGAGCTGAGCACACATTTATTTAAAAAAATAGGCATGTCCACTATGCATGTTGATATATGGCAAAGATAAAAAAAAGAGTAAGTCGTTCACAAATTTATGTACGTTCTAATCATATGATCATTCCCATGTTTGAATGATTAGATACAATTTTCAGACTGAGGATACTTCCAGAGGAAAATCGATTCCCTTGGCTTATTTCTTGTAAACGGAACATAACAAATATAATAATAATTACTACTTAAACGGCCTCATTGCTGTTTTTTTTTAAATACACGTGTTAAAGGTGTTACCGTCCCATGGCACGCATAAATCTTTCATAGAAAAGTTGTTTTCGTAATTGGCTGAGTCCATAACTTAGCCGCCCTGATGCGAAGGTTACACCGATTACCCAATATTAAAGAATTATTGTGTCGCTGGTTTTATGCATGTCTGCTTTTTAATTAAGAAAAAGTTGTACTATGTCTAAGATAGCATAATAATATTTTTTAATTTTTCGGACTTTGATCAAATTAAACAAGTTCAAAATAATTGATAACAAAGAAAGCTGTAAATGTATCTATCCTTAAGAAATTTTATTTTGGCATTTCTTATTTATTTAGCAAGTGCTAAAAGAGATTATTAACTTCAATACAATGAAACATATATTATATGTTTTATTCACCGGTGTACATGTTAATATTTAAAGTGTTTTGACTGGTTGTCAATTTCTGTTTGTGTGTTTTTTCTATTCCCCAAAAAAGCCTATTCGTGCCAGGGAATTGTCTTTTAAGCCTTGCATAAAGCCAATTACGCGCTTTTAAGCAGTTTTATCTACTTAATCCACTAAACACCAGAAGGCTTAGATCTTAATGCGTTATAGGACGTTCTGTGAATAATATAATAGTCATGTTCGAAGCGATGTCAAGCGGTAAATAAAAGACGCCGTTAACATTCTCTTTAAAAATTATATTTAATATTTTAAGACATTTTACTCTTCACATCTTACAGAACTCATGACGTTGTGCATGAACTTACTGAATGGCGTTTCGGATCGATGTTTGAGTGTATGTGTTCGCCGCGATTTTTATCGATGAAACAGAGTTTTCTTTAACTTAAAAATAAATAAGAGTTAATCGTTTGCAGCTTCGATCGTTCATCTTAAGAACAAGTTTTTGTTTTAATTTTTAGAAAGAGTTTCATAAAATATGGTATGAGATGACAACGGGTTTCAGTTTTCAGTTTACACATGATCAAAAAAAAATTCACATAAAACTTGTTAACAAATTGTATCACATGATCAGTAATCACGCTTGAGGATGATGGCGTCATTTGGCAAGGAATTTCATTCCAGTGGTTAGACCAAGAAATTATTACTATTAAAAAAACGTTCAAAATAGTGTATACAACTCTGATAAGAATATTCGCTACCTTTGAATTGCATAAATCACGGTGTATATGATGTGAGTAAAGTAAATGACCAGAAAATTGGCTGTGTGCTCGCCTCATCCAGTTTGTGCAGTTGTTTGATCACCTTATCCAGTTTGTGTGGCTGTTTGCTCGCCTCATCCAGTTTGTGTAGCTGTTTCCACGCCTCATCCAGTTTGTGTAGCTGTTTGCTCGCCTCAGTCAAGTTTGTGTAACTGTTTGCTCGCCTCATCCAGTTTGTGTAGCTGTTTGCTCGACTCATCCAGTTTGTGTAGCTGTGTGCTCGGCCTCATCCAGTTTTTGTAGCTGTATGCTCGCCTCATCCAGTTTGTGTAGCTGTTGCTCACCTTATCCGTGTTGTGTAACTGTTTGCTCGCCTCATCCAGTTTGTGCAGCTGTTTGCTCGACTTATCCAATTTGTGTAGTTGTGTGCTCGCCTCATCCAGTTTGTGTAGCTGTTTGCTCGCCTCATCCAGTTTGTGAAGCTGTTTGCTCACCTTATCCAGTTTGTGTAGCTTTTTGCTCACCTTATCCAGTTTGTGTAGCTGTTTGCTCACCTTATCCAGTTTGTGTAGCTGTTTGCTCACCTTATCCAGTTTGTGTAGCTGTTTGCTCACCTTATCCAGTTTGTGTAGCTGTTTGCTCACCTTATCCAGTTTGTGTAGCTGTTTGCTCACCTTATCCAGTTTGTGTAGCTGTTTTCTCATCTTATCCAGTTTGTCCAGCTGTTTGCTCGCCTTATCCGGTTTGTGTAGCTGTTTGCTCACCTTATCAAGTCATCAACGTTGGGTAAAACGATGCGAACGTACGTGTGTCTGTATTTAGCTGTAATTGACACTGTACTTTGCAAAGTTTCTTTCTGAACGTGTTGTTAAATTATATAGAAAATTATAAAAATGACTAAACATATTATCTTTATCATAAGCTAGAGTCATATGCTTTATATTTATTATTAAACATTTTTATCCATTGGAGCAATTCATTATAATGTATTGAAATTACTCACGAAAAAAAGTTTGGTCGCATTTGTATGCTTTTGTTTAGTTCCCAAACTGCATGAGACCGAATAATGTTCGTGTTTCAAAAGTTCTGTATTAGTAGGGTAAAAGTAGATGTTTCATCGCCATTTTGTTTTGGCGGTACGACGGTTTATGCCTGTTCCGGCCTTCTGATTGGTTGTAATGGAGTGAGATCTATGATACCCATTTAAGCGGTTCGATTTATTGCCGCTATATTGGCGATTTCAGTCGGTTTAACTATTAATGAGCGAGCATTTTTGCGGTTTGAATGATTGCCGCTATATTGACGACTTCCGTCGGTTTAATATAGGATAGATCCGCCGTATTGACGCGTTATAATAAGATCGTTTAGGTACAAGTATGCATGAGCATGTTAAATAGTGTCGTTGGATAAGGTGGTTTATCTTTTCATCCGTCATTTTACTTTTGTGTACATGGATTTAACGAAGCATTTCGAGCCAGTCCGCTAGTATAAATAAGCACGAGTCTTTTACTCAATAAACTTCATAAGTTGTTTTGTTGATTGAACTAGTAATGATATAATGGTGATTGTGAATAGGAGTTTAAACATGAAAGCATTTTCCTTTTTTTACTTCAAAATAAATTTTAACCCCCCGCTCTTAAATAGCATTTAAATGTACCTGACGTGGTTTACATACTTAAGCGTTACAATAATTGGGTGTAATTTGTAGTTAATTTAGTCAAGAGACTTTTAAATCTCAGCGTTTGAGGTATATTTACGCTTACACCTTTTAACCGAGCGCATTTTTGTAATTTCGAGTACAAAAGAGAAGTGAAGCAATGATTCATTAGAGTATATTATCTAAAAACGATCATTGAAACGGACAAGACCAGTTATCTAACACACATTTGTAGCCACGCGTGGAGGTTATCAGGATAGCAATTAATTGATAAAATGTTTTCATTTGTGATGTTTTGATTAAATTTAGTTTAGATTGTATGATAAATGCATGGTGTAATTTGTTGTTAAGAATTGTAAATGTATGGGTTAATGTTTAGAGTATGTATTTGTAGACATGCATTAATTGGTTTAAAAAAAAGGAGGGATTGTGGTGTAGCTTGCACTGGCCACGCTTACTTGCGGGACACGCCTCCGGCATGAATGCCTCTTTGATAGCATGTACACCAGATACTGATATAAAACAAAGCAATTCAATGTTATTATTCAGTCAAGGATTGATCTTCTAGTAGAAATGGAGTGTTCTGATAATATTGATGGGAATGTTTCTTTTGTGTATAATGTAAACAATGTTAATATCCAGAAGAAACTTTTACAAAAAAAGTGAAGTGTAGAACTGCCATGATGAAAATGATAGCTTTATTTACTCTCGTTGCTGCTGGTATTAGTACCGGGTATGTTCTTCTAGGCCATGATTTCGTTCCAAGCACTCCACCGCAATGGAAGCCTTCTGAAATGAAAACAACACCATTGGTTTTATTGTATCGAACGGAACAATTTTCGTAAGAAATTAATGGGTTTTAGTCATTTTGTAATATAAGCAACCAAGCATATACGACATTTTGCTAACGGAAATGCTACAATGTTTGGTGTAACCACTAATATTTTTCAATTTAATATTTTGAAAAGCTTGTTACCTTAAATTGATGACATGTTTTGTAAATGTTTGATATTTTGTAATGTTAGTGTGTTTATAATATTAACTTTGTACAGTTTAATTTGATATTCATAGTATAAAGGAAAATAATCTTGTATCTGATTGCTTATGTAAGGGGAAATATTCTGTTATCTGATTGCTAATGTAAGGGTAAATACTCCTCCAGTCTTGTTGAATGTAGGGGGGGGGGGCAATTCAGAGTGTTGAAGAGCGCATGTTTGTTGACAAATAAATATCAGAAAACTCAACAGTGTTTTATCACATTTAACATATAAAAGTATGTACTGTTCATGTTTTGTAATGAGATTACTATGTGTATAAAATTAATATTTTAAATGCATTGAAGTATTCATTTTGTTAATTTTTAAAGTTGTTTTCGTATAGTGCACATTGTCAATGTTTATAAATAAACGAGAAATATTGATTTACCATGGATAAATCACAAAAGGAGCGTATTCTTTCAGAATACTATTTTAATGCTAAGCAACCTGGCAGTTATGTAAGTGCTGTGAAATTACAAACAATATTGAGCGAAAAAATACCCAGGAGCGTTTACTTTGAATTGCATCAGCAAATGGTTGAATGATCAAGATTCCTATGCGTTGCAAAAACAACCTGTTACTTTCATTTTAAACCAAGAACACCTGCTCGGGAAAGCCCTAAAGGCTATATTTGGTTTACTTTACGAATGTCAGCATTATAATTTGAAGCCGAAATAAGTTCGTTCAGTTGTTTTATTCTTTTGTTAAGTCGTAAGTCTTAAATTCAATTTTTGGAGAATACGGATGAAAGAGACGTGATCAAACATTTCATGAAGCAATAAAGATAAACAGTTGATAGTGTCATTTCAATAAACATAATTGGCAATTAGCGGGTTAGTCCTTACAATATGTGACAAAAAGCCATGTTGTTGATGTTCAGTAAATGTCAATTCAGAATTAATCTATATCTTTGGCTTATATCCAGCCATCGATAAGCTATAAAGTGAATCAATTTATGTGATATTCTATTTTAATGGTTTTCATTATTTAATTGCAATCGGGTTAACTTTTATTTAAATGTGTGTGTTTTGAGATAAATTCTGGGTTAAATGATCGGCATGTCTTTTTCCATGTAAATTCCAAATGCTTGGCATTTATCTTTCTAAAGCGATGGCCCCAGGTTAAATTGTTTACAGGTCCCATTAAAATTGTAAAGTCGATTGATATGTTTGTATTAAGTTATGAATAATGTTTTGAATTTATTAAATATGCGATGAATGGTCTGCTTATAGGCAATAAGAAAAATGCATGTGCATACTGGATTAAAACAGAATTGGTGCAGTATATAAACACGCAAGAGGGAAATGATTTTTGTTTAATGGTTAAAACTTATTTTTATTAAGATATTTACGTTCATCTTGATAGTTATTGTTATTAATTTAAAACTGTTATATCCGATTAAATTTCAAGGCTGTAAGTTAGATAAAAATTCCTAAAGTATTAACGAGATTTAACCTTTAATAGATGTAATGTTATTATTCGACAGTTTCAGCAAGCGATGTTAACATAGAATTCTTTGAAAAATCATAAAAACAAAGCCAAAATAAGAATAGCTGGTATGAGTTTATTGTTTTGATATATACATTCCCTCCATGATATGCATTACAATATAAGAATGCTTTGCTGTGTTCAGTCGTGCAATCTAAATACTACTCCGTTTATATGCCTAGAAAGCAATAAGATATCCAGCAATTAAAAAAGTCAAACGTTTTTTCTCTTTATTAAGGCGTTATGTTTGAGCATTATGTAACTTATGCGACATTTTTTAAATTAAATTGTGACAAATATGATATGACTAAAACATTAACGAACTCTCAAACTTTATTTGTTAAAGCATACAACGTGTATTTTTTTAACAGTCCCTTATTTTCATACAAGTACATTCTCTTGATAAAAAGCGAAATGAATGATGGTGGTTGAAAAAATTTGCAACTGTAAAAATCGCAAAACAATTTAAGAAACTTAAGGCCTGTGATGTACATATCGATCGATTACCGATGTCAATGTGTGTCTATTGATAGTTATCGTTGTTATAGCGGTTTCTTTGTTTTGTCTACGCGTACTGGAAAGTTAATTGTACGTTTATTAAGTGTATCCCGAGGCTGCATTATGTGAGAACTACCTTCATGATTGACACAATCAATGGAATATATTATAACGTAATTTTTCATGATTTCTGATGTAAAAAAAAATTTCGAATGTATTTACAAGTCGAGGATACGAAAATGTGGGATGTCTTTTGTTTGTTGTGAGGTCATAGAAAACCCAATATAGATTCAGTTTTAAAATTGTTTAGTTTGAGTCATATACTCACGATATAAATATTATGCGTGAACATGAACACAATATGAAACAAGTTGAAAGCACATAGTATTACACTAATCACCAGAAGATGTATCTGTTATTAAAGGTAGTGAGGAAAATGACAATGTATGCAAATATTCACCACTTGAAATATAACAAGAGAACTGTGAGCACATTATGTATTAGCAAAACGTTTAGGAATGGATAAACACACCATCACGATTAAACAGCAAATGGAACAAACACGTGTGAGATCATTATTTGATAAACAATTATCACATAATAAATATCTTAACAATTAATGGCTGGTTTTGATAGATTATATCAAATGAAGATGAAACTATTTTAGAGCATTGAAGAAAATAATTACACAAAATATGTACAAGACAAAAATGTATTTGAAAATACCCGAATGAAAAGTGTTAAAGCAACCAGTTTTAATTAAAATTTTCAACATTGTTTAATATAAATTATTAAAGCAAACTGATTGTATGAAAATAATTTTAATTATGAAAATAATTTAAAGAATTTGAAAAAATAAGGTTAATGTCTTAGGAGACTGTTTTGGAAACTAAGTATAAGCAATTTATTTACGAGTGATTTTTTAAAGAAAAGCAGTGTTTTAGGAGAAAGTTTTTTAAATTAAGTTAAAGAACCATTTTAAGAATTAAATTTTATGAAAATGTTATTGAAAAATCTTCGTATTAGCAAAACATTTAGGAATTGATAAACACACCACCTCGATTAAATAGCAAATGGAACAAACACATGTGAGATAAATATGTGATCAACAATAATAGCATGAAGATGAAACTATTTTAGAACATTGAAAAATGTTAAAAGCAAACAGTTTTAATTGAAATCTTCAAAATTGTAATATAACTCATTAATGCAAAATGGTTTTATGAAAATAATTTTGCATATGATCATAATTTAATGAATTTTAAAAGTTATACACATGTTTTTTTAAATATAAAAAACTGTTTTTGAAAATAAGTTAAAGAAATAATTTTAGTATGAAAAGTTATTCAAACTATTTTTGAAAAGTGGATTAAGAAATAAATTAAAAATGAAAACACTATGCAAACTATTTTTGCTGTTAGAAAATGTTTTTAAAAAATTGATTTTGAAAAGTATAAAAGAAAAAAGATGAAAGAAAAATATTTTTTAAGGTGAATAATTTAAAAGAATATTTTTGAAACTTACTTTAAGAAATTTATTTACGAGTGATTTTTATAGAAAAGCAATGTTTTTTAAGTAAGTTAAAGAACTTTTTAAAAAATGAAGTTTTATAAAAACAAATTGACTAAGAAATAGTTTTAAGAAAAATATTTTTGAAGCAGTAGTTTAAAAAACGAAAGTTGTAAAAAATTATTTAGAAAATATTTACTCTAACAAAAGTTGAAAAGAAAATAGATCAACAATCACATAAAGATAAAACTATTTAGGACATTGAAGAAAATAATTACAAGACAAAAGTGTATTTAAAATTACCTGAATGAAAAATGTTAAAGCAAAAAGTTTTAATTAAAATCTTCAAAAAAAAATAAGTATTAATAATTAATGCAAAATGGTTTTATGAACGTAAATTTTAAATATGAAAATAATTTTGAGAATTTGAAAGTTAAAAAGAAAAAAAGTTGAAAGGAAAATATTTTTAAGGTAAATGGTTTATGAAACTTAGTTAAAGAAATTTGTTTTAAGGGTAAAAAGATTTTTTTTGAAATGCAATGTCTAGAAAATAAGTTAAAGGAATATATTTAAGAGTCAAAAGTTTTACGAAAATGTTATTGAAAATCTTTGAGAACAAATGTTGTTAAAATATATTTTGGGAGAGTATTTACAAAAAACAGAGCATGTTTCTATCTCTAATAAAAGCAGGACATGTGCGATTAGAGGTTCGGTTTGGGACAGCTTTACCAAATCCAACGAGTTGTATAGTGTATTGCAGTTCACCAGTTTTTTCCAAATTAATGCTCAAAGAGACATAATTACATAATGATCACAGCACAACTGCTGTGTTGTATAAACTGTAGCCCAGTGTTTAAAACATCTATTTAGGGTGTATTTGCTGCAGACCAACTACCAAAAGACATGATATTACCATGTGGATTTATTGCCAATACTGATGATCATTTGAATGACGAGAGACATTGGTGTTGATTTTACTTTCCAAATTCAACAACAATTGATTATTTTAATACTTATGTTAGTAAATATACATCTGTTTTTGATAACATTGTTGTTAATTTCAAACAGTCGCAGAGTGATTATAGTGATCGGAGTGGAATGTATTGTTTGTTTTTCTTATTACAACGTATAAATGGTGTATCTTTTCGTGATATAGTATACAGCTATTCAAATTACTTTGACTACAATGATTCAGTTGTATATAGTTGTATAAGTAATATGTTTTCATTTTGTATAAACAGTTTAAATGTAAATAAACAAATATGTAGACCTTTAATAAAATGTATCTGAAGTTATTTAAATGTGGTTGGTTTTATTTTTTTATTAGTATGTTACATGTGATCCTTCAATACACACATTATGATGGATACACTCATAAAATTTGAATGCCCTGCAACTTGCATTATTGCCGAATCAAGTGGTAGCGGAAAGTAAACATTTCTTTTGAATGTGTTTAAAAATGCACAATTCATGTTTACGGAGATTCCAAAAAAAGATCATTAATTGCTATTCAACTGATCAACCCTTATTTGATAATATGAAAAAGCAAATAGAAACAAGTGAATTTCATTAGGGTTTACCAAGCAAAAAAGACATAGTTGTGTGGTCAATGGAATCTGACTTCAAAATTTTAGTCATTGATGATTTAGCTCAAAAAGCATCTCAAAGTATGGATATAGTCAACTTATTCACCATCTACAGTCACCATAGAAATTTATCTGTATTTTTTGTGGTTCAGAATCTTTTTACAGGTGGAGAATAATTTTGCACTATACGTTAAAATATCCACTATTTTGCACTGTCCTAAAATTAGAATAAACAGAATGTTCATGTTAAATATTAAAATTGCAATATGAATTAATTTTATTTTAATTTTATTTTATTTAAACAAACATAAGAAAGAACAATATATATATATATATATATATATATATATATATATATATATATATAATACAAATAATGCATGCCTTAGCTACGGTAGGGCCCGTGACCCATGACTGCATGTGTGGATAACTCTAGTTAAATTAATCAGACGACAAATGCTTAAAGTGTTTGGTTTAACCAACTCATCTGCATGTTCCCACTGTTACACTAAATAGTGTATTTAACTGCTTGTACAACAACGTTGGCCTGTCTAGTGTTTATCATTGAAATATCTACATATTGGTTGCTTTCAGGGAAAACGGGGCTTCATGCATGTCAAATAAGAATGGCCTGTGCACACTGATTAGCTTTATCAATGATTTCAAAAATTGCGTCTGAATTATGTGTGAGCTTCGCTCATGGGTTACAGGCTCTACCGTAGCTAAGGCATGCATTATTTGTGAGCTTCAATGTAAGTAGACAAGTAACAGATCATAGTTCTTGCCAATTTAAATCGATTTGCCGATTTGTATAAAATGCAACATGACTCGCCCAGGAAAAAACAGATAAAAACCGTTTTCGAATGTCTAAGGAAAAAGCTCTGGAAACCTGTGCCCGTTTGTCAAATTGTCATGTTACCAAGTGTTGGGGCTCTCCCATACTAGTAGACTAGAAACAAAAAATACAATGCCATTTACACACCAATTCAACAGCACAATTCTATATGACAAATGTACATGTAAGCAAATTATTTTTTATACTGAAATGAAGATATTCATCAACCGAAACTTCCGACTTTCAACAACCGTGCTTAGCTAACAATACATCATCTGTGATTTTTCCGCTATTAGCAGCAGCGGATGCTTACCTATGCTCTGAATTGCTAAAAAAAATATCTCCCTTGTCGCACAAAACATAATTTCCTTTATTTTTCAAAAACGAACTTTTATAAAAAGATATTAGTTTCAAATAATGTGAGACCCGCAGCGATATACCTTTAACCAAGATACCGGACATAGCCTGTTATCTGTTTTTGTCACAATAACACTATTACCAGATTTTAATTGATCACATTTGATATGTTCTATAAAAATAGAAACATGAGAATCATGAAAAGAAAAGTTTCATTTTAAAACTCGACAACTCTTCAAATCTGAAAAAAAACGAATACCAAAGAATACACATCAAACATAATCTCATATTTTTGACACTTAATTTCTGACCGTCCTTACAGTGAAAGTAAATGATTTTATTTAACATATCCACAGTAAATGGTTCTTTCTTAGTCACTGGCCTAGTCAAAATTCGCTTGCATCCTTCAAATGTTAATTTTGCAAGCTTGTTCTTACAAGGATTTTCTCTAAAACCAAATCATTCTTCCAACTTATCCTGTAGAAATACGCGTCTACAACCGCACTCAAAAAATTGTTTGTCCACTAATTTATTTAAGACAAACACATATACTTCTTTTGCCGGCAACGAAATAAAGCCACTCTCGCTGCACCATTTTTTGACATTTGTCAAAGGTATAGTTCATACTTTTTGTTTGTATTCTTGGATTTTGCTGCTCTGGCTATACCCTTCTGAACCGCGTGTCCCAAATTATGAAGTGCACTCAATTCAATATATATACCGCCTTTCATCAAATCATCGTTTCATAATACATAAATTTGAAGCGAGAACATATCATTGTATTGACTGCTTACACAAACAAAACTAATCGTAATATCCTCAATACAATCATTCATTTTATTGTAAAGAGTTTTATGTTTTGTTTTAAATAACCATATATTTACTCCGATACATGTTAATGTATAAATGGGCTCAAATCAAGTCATGCTAATTAAAAACATATTTGCATATCTTAAAAACAAATCAATGTGAATCCTTAATAAATACACATAACATCTATACATAGATACACATATATCTCACGCTCTTAGGCAACAGCGTATCAGATTTGAAACATCTGGATACAGATCACCGTGGATTTTTTCTGAATGCACATCACATCTATACATTGATACACATAAATCTCATACTTTGAGACAACAGCGTATCATATCTGAACATCTGATTACAGATCACCGTGGATCTTTTCTGAATACACATCACATCTATACATTGATACACATAAATCTCATACTCCGAGACAACAGCGTATCATATTTGAACACCTCATAACAGATCCCCGTGGATCTTTTCTCTGATAACAGATCACCGTGGATCTTTTCTACGACAACAGATCATCGTGGATCTTTTCTGAATACACATCACAACCATACATTGATACACATACATCTCATACTCCGAGACAACAGCGTATCATATCGAACATCTGATTACAGATCACCGTGGATCTTTTCTCTGACAACAGAGCACCTTGGATCTTTTCTCCGACGACAGATCACCGTGGATCTTTTCTGAATACACATCACATCTATTCATTGATACACATAAATTAAGAAGAAACTTAAGTATGTAAATCACGTTCGCCAAACATGAAAAACAAAACAAGTTATTTAATCCCTAAACTTTCTGATACTGTTAAATTCATTTTCAAAACTGAAATGAACATTCTACTTCCGTGCTGAGCAACGACAGCCGATGAATTGCTGAAATTCCCTGACAAAACTTGATTTTTCGACATTTTTCCAATACAATATCAAACTTTAAACAAATATATTGAACCACAACGTGCGTTGTCTCCTGTAAGCGGACCTCGAATGGCACTATACCCGCCAAAACACACGAAAATTCCGTGCATGTAAACACGCATGTTTATTGAACTGTGACGAAAACAATAGCAAATAGACACACATTGACATCGGTAATCGATCGTTATGTACATCACGGCCTTAAGGTTCATGTAGAGGCTTCATTTTGAAAAATGTGGGACCCCTAGCATTGAACTAAAATTTGACTAAAGGAAGAGTACCACATTGAAAATGTATACATATATGCTTTAAAGGATGTTTTTCCTTCAAAATGCTACAAATTTTGTACATCAACGTATCATACCATTCACAAAATCAATCAAAATACAAAGCAATTTTAACACAAAAATAGACATTATTTTCAAAAATCTGAATCATCTTTATTCAACATAGTTCGGTGGAAAATTATATAACTAGTGAATAATATCTACATTGATGAGGGCAAGTTACGCTTAAATAGTACAAAAAGTTTACATATCTAGAAATATCAAAACTCGAACACATGTCATTTCATCACCATGGGGGCAGCCATTTTTAAATTAATAAAATAGAAAGAAACATGCTAAAAACTCACTCATCGCCTAATTGACATTCCAAACGGTTGACGATGACAAATGAATTGGATTGTAATCTTTCCGTTGATGTTTGCAAACTGCACGATCAGACTTTATAAACACTAAAAAATATAACTATGTAAGAAGCATTTCACCAATGTTTACAATTGTTGTCGAATCACATGTACTTATATTATTGCGCATAAAATAGTACGCTTACAGACTGACAGAAAGATCGATACGTAACTCCGTTCAATTCATCACGGTATACTAATCTATTGATACTATATAATAATACATCGCTTTAACAATCTAAAAGTAGAAATAATTCTTTTAAACGGAGTTTTTAATAACAAAAGTGAAAACAACGGAAGTTGGATGGATAGTCTGCGAGATGCACTTCGGCTCCAGAAAAACAATACAAATAAACTAAAAAAGACGTGTGGGGGACAATTTTTAGCTGGAAAATATTTGAAATAGTGTAAGTGATGATATTTCTACGTGGTCATTTCTGTTTTTTAGTGCGATCTCTTGTTGATTAATGTTAATAGTTGTTTTACTAGTTGCGATCAAACTGTCAAAATAAGTATGTGTTTTCTCAGGTATGTGTATACACATACCCGGTTTTCTCACCACTGCACGTGGTTTCGACCGATATCTTTTGCACGTTTTTCTACGGAGCACAGCGAGGGCCACGCTTTCATAATGGGTATAAGGTAATCGAAACATAAAATCAATCGGTTTGCCAATTTCTTTATATTCCTTTACAATTTTATATGTCGTCTGCAATCTATTTCAATTTGAGATGGTTTAAAATTTGCAATTTGGTTGAGAGGTAAATAACACAATTGTTAAGCCTTTGAAATAGAATTGTGACTCTTATTATCCATCATACCTGGATTTTTAAAAAGAAGTTACGTTTTAGTTATTTTTAAAACTTTGTTTAGGAAATTTATCCAAAAGAGGCAGTTGAATAAAAACTCATTTGTTGTTTTATGACAATAATTTTCTGTGAAATGTTGCTAACTTGACCTTGTATAAATGATTATGTTAGTTAACATCTAATATAAATATTTAGTAATATTCATGGGTCATCAAAACTTTGTTTTCTGCAATTAATACCGAATGACTTCCGTGCTAAGGTCATGTAAATTAGCAGCAATTATGACACAACGTGTTTTATATGCACAGCAGTTGCAATTAATTTCAGTGTGTTTTATTTTGTTACAAATTTATTTTCTTAAGAACAAGAGCAGAGCTACGGTACACATACAAAAATGGGTATTATAAGAATGCTTTAAGTAGTTGAAAAGACTGACCAAAGGCGTGCAATGATAACAATATTTATTTATATTCCACAAAAAAGATTTGCAACGATGGGAACACTGAATTGAAAAGCAATGGCAGCGCACATACAACACGTTAAATTATAATTGCGTGAACTAAACCACCAAAGTCATTTTGTAAGAATTGCCTATACTAATGTTGCACTGACTTGTTAATATTTCAGGATTTTTTTCTGCCTATTTTGGGAAAAGGAGTCTGACCAAATTGGGAATTTTTTATCGACAAAATTGTCCATTTTGGGAATTTTTGCTTTGATGAAACAGCTCATTTTGGGAAAACATTGTGAATTTATCATGCTTAAAATAAGTCAGTGGTTTAACAAATTAATTTGTTTTCATTTGTTATTTTGTCTTCTTTATATAAACACATGCAATATTGGGCATGTTCAACGTTTATTCAAGTACTGCAATTTTGTTTTTTAGTTACAGTTACACACTGAGATAAGAACTGTACAGGCAAAAACTTAAGGCAGATACTTTTTACCAAAACAAACACTGGTTAGTCACACAAGTTACAGCATATTTTTTCTCTGATTTCTGATTTTGAAAGCATCACACAGCTACTCCAATGTTTTGTCATTCAGATGCAGGTAAGCATCAGATGAGTCCGTTTGCTTTGTGTGAATGTGCTGCGTAATTGGGAGCACAGCAGGTTCATGATGCTGAATCCTTGCTCAACCACAGCAGTGCTTTATGAAATGATACACATCAGCTGGAAGAGTTGGAACATTAATAATCTAATAATCATTAGTTAAAAGACACTTCTTTCTAAAAAAAATATATTTCGGTTTGGGATCGGGTCCGTTTGCTTTGGGAACGCCTCCGTTTTTTCGGAGGCGCAGGCAGTGCTGAAAAACCCCTGTATTTCTAATTATTTTCTATAAAGATAACATGTTTACTTACATGGATGGTGTAATTTATGGAGGGCCTCTTCAGTTATTGATCAAAATATTCGTTTAGATAAGCCACATAAAACTAATAAGTGACGAATGTTAAATTATATGTGCTCTGAAATCGCAAGGTATGTTTTTACAACTATGTTTTCAAATTAAAGAGACCTGATTTTAAATTTAAAAAACAGTTCACAGTAGTCTATGAAGAATTTACCATTTCATATTTTGCCAACGAAATAATGAGCTAAGAATGCACTTGAATGGATAACTTAAATTAAGTTATTAACTCATTTATGACTAGCGTCTAGAAAAAATGCCTTGGCAAACAGCGAAGACCTAGATGAGACGCCGCATGATTTGCGCTGTTTGCTTAAAGGAATTTTTGTAAGAAATATTCTAAGTGTAGAAATAAATATACTAGACATCCCTAATTTAAATAAATATTTTTATCCGATTTAGAAGGATGGGAGAGTCCACTAGGCATAAATGGGTTAATATTACTTTCTTATTATGTAACATGCATCAGGGATAGAAATTAGTGGTTTCCCGTGAGCCCAGGGCAAGTAGATTTTGGCCTGGGCAACTCAATTTTAAAAAAATGGTAGTCTGGCCGGGAAACTTTGTTTTTTTAAAGCTTAAAACTATTCAGT
This sequence comes from Dreissena polymorpha, assembly GCF_020536995.1. Lineage (NCBI taxonomy): Eukaryota > Metazoa > Mollusca > Bivalvia > Myida > Dreissenidae > Dreissena > Dreissena polymorpha. Next base: position 97,601,957 of record NC_068363.1, read on the forward strand.
GCAATAAAAATTGAATAACAATTGACCATCAAGGATCAATACTAGTTAAATAACATTCATTATTTAGGAATAGGAAATGATTCCATTCAGGCTCATAATAATACATTATGCATTGAACGTGTGTAATGTCAGCAATTTTATTTAATTATCTATTATTTTATTAAAAGAATGTATAATATACACATGTACATATTTCTGGGCTCGTTATTCTTTATCTGGGCAACCAAAATACTAATGATGGTTTACCATGCGGGCAACTAATAGTAAGAAGTTAGTTTCAACCCACGATAGAGAACTTAAGCTAGATCTCTGCGCAGTTTGCAGAGTAATTGGCCGGTTTGTCAATAGTATAAATGCGAATATTGACAATATAAGGTAAGAAATAGAGTTTATTTGCTATTTGGTGTTTTCCATTATACTTGTTTGATTGTTTTGACCTGATTAACTACATGTACATCAATCTATGACTGATTGCCCTAGGTATGTTTTATAACTCTGACAACATATGCATGGCATAAACTTTGCCGCTTTCAGACAATGGATGACAAGAAATGTGAAAAAATAAAAATAAAGTGTGTCCTAATAATGTCTGTCCAGTGTTTTTTTTTCAGTTTTGGGGGAAGGGGGTCGGGTGCCCTGAGGTTGGGAAAATTCGCGCTTAAAAGGGGAAAAGGGTGAAATTTTTTAACTTAGCTAGTAACAGTACAAAATCAAGTTTTACCACTATAATTCACCATACAGAGGGAGAAAAACATAATTCAAACTCTTTTATTCATAAACATGTTATGTTCATGTTCAACGTTCAACATTTCTGGGCTTTTCAGCGAATTTATCAATTATTCTGGTGACCTCCTGTTCACCAAGTCTCTCCGTGTGCAGACATTGTCTGATCAGGGACTCCGGTGTAGCTTCCCCAACGGCCCAAGCCTGTTTCTCTGTGGCGTGCAAAGCAGGTTGAGCAAACTAAACAGTCTTTCAACACTCTCTTGACCGGACGTTTCTGGCGTTTAATGCCGGCATTTGAATAAGACTGACTTTTAAGTTGTACTTGTTTGAAAAGAATATTAATTTATTTTTAAGATAAAACAGATTTGTCAATTTTTTTTACAATAGCTTTTGTTGTTGTGCGACATGTTTAAATACGTACGGTTTGCGGTAGATGTAGTAAAGGTCACATAACCCCAAACCGGAACTCCTGTTTTTAGGGTTACATGCAGTCAGTTTGATACTTGGCACACATTGTTGAGTGCATGCTGCCTAGGATTTGTCAAATACATTGCAAATGGTTGATGTTGGTATCAACTTGAAGGTATATTTGTAAGCAATAAGAAAATAAGCCATTTTTGTGCTCTACTTTTTGTGGTTCCCAGCTTTGAAAGTAGGTCATACTATTTGAGCCCAAAACGGTTGTCTGCACAGCTGTCAAAATCGGTGTGCCTATTCTAAGGTAAATATTTTGAGTTAGCACACATAGAATTTAATGACATGCATTTTTTACAAAGATTATGCATTTATCTTTCCAATGATGCATGATGATATAGTGGGTATGCGCTTGATCATGGTAAAAATTGATATCAAACTTAAACTATTTTATATGTTATATAGAAGGAAATTAATTGCGCATGCGTAACCTAAAGCGAAAGTCGTGATAGTGAACTACGTACGGTTTGCGGTAAAGGCTAAAATAAAGTAAACACGCGAATTATTTTGGTGAAAAATATATACTCTAAAGATGGGAGAATGGTGCCGAAAAACGCCGAATATTTCATCCAAAAAAACACTGCTGTCAGATTGTGAACAAATGCTTGCGAAATCTTGCAAATCTTGAATAATGTGTCTGATAAACTTTCGTTTATATTTTGATTATAGTTAATTTGTTTCAAAATAATTGGAAGTATATGTTCTATATGTAAATCTAATACTGTAATAGCTCTATTATAATAGTATTGTTAATAGTTGTACTTAGTAAGTATGCTGTCAGCTGCCTGTTAGCAAGACTGTAAAGGTTTTATGCTGTTTGCTGTTCAACAGTTTCTAAGGGTTTTAAAGCCTTTAAACATTTTACAATTCCAGACTTCCCACGCAGCCTCAGAGCTTGCTGCAGATGAAACGGGACTTTTACAGAAAGTGTTCACTGCCAAATATTGTGGGTGCGATTGATGGCACTTTGGTGCCAATAGTGGCACCATCAGAGAACGAAGAGGTATTCGTTTGCCGATAAGGGGTTCATGCTCTTAATTGTCAGGCGGTCTCCTGACCCGAGTTGAAGTAAGATTATTTGTAAGGTTTCCTTTTCTTAAAGGGACAAGGGCAATGAAAATCCTAATGTGAAATGAACTGACAAGGTTATTAAGTTAATCAATGCCACTTTATATCCCATTAATATTTAATAGGCATTAGATGTCCCCGCCTTTATACAATTTTATAATATTCAGTTGCTAAATATAAATTAAGGCGGTGCTCAGTGACATAGGCGGATTCATTTGGGGGCGGACGCGGCGCACGCACCACCCTAAAATCGCCAAAGTAAAGTCAATTCATTTGATGTTTCAAACTTAACTAGATCTAAATCACCTATTTAAAAAAAATCTTCTTTTTCGTACGCAACATTTCCCACTAATCACAGACAATCGCTAAATGTTTTAACTTTAGGCTCTCTGTCGCCCCGTTTTTCAAGTCGAACTTTGCGATTCTGATGTATCCCTCTTTTTGCACATAGATTCTCTTTTCGCTTCATTTTTGAGAAGTGGTTGTCAAAGCCTTCAAAATCACTAAAATAGTGGAGCTTCCGGGGAGCTTCGCCCCCCCCCCCCCTGGACCCCCTAGCAGGAGCCCTAGTGGCCCCCTGTAACCCAGCAAATCGTTCATTTATTGGTCCATATATTTGCACTGGACGTTTTCTGACACATGTCGCAAAAGTGTTTATATCTTGAAGTGTACACATAAATATACATAAATGGGCCAAACATTAAACAATAAAAAAAAGCATTTTTATGTTTTATTGTATGTTCATACATTTTCTAGTAATGATAAATATGCCATTTTTAAGATATTTGTATGCAGAATGTTACAATATACTTATTTCTTTTCATTAAATTTCCCCTTTGGAGGGCTTCAAACTGCTATAGCCCCTTAAGCTGTCTCATAAAATCACATTCTGACGGTGTATTTGCCAATGGTAAAATAAAGTACTATCTATTTACCAGTGTGTGCTCAAACAAATATAATCGTGTATGAAATCATGTTATCTGTCATTAAAAAATCTTTTAACAATTAAATAGATTTCTGGATGTGGTTGCTCGTTTTCCAGGTTCAACACATGATGCAGCGATATTTGAGAATTATCGGTTGAAGGTAACAAGAAAATGTAGTTCGACGTTTTAACTTATTGAATTTGTTCACAAATGTCATTGAGTAACATTAAAGATACATAACAAAAATGTACAAGAAACTATGTCTCAAAAAATCTTCGTTGCTGATTGTTGATCCCCTGACTAATTCAGAGGAAATATTGCATTATTTCCGTCCTTCACATTTTGTTGCTACGGAGCTGTTTCGACTGTTTCTTATCTGTCTCTTTGCATGGATGCTTGTATGTATTCATGGTATGATCATTCTTTTTAACCAAATTATTCACAGGATTATCTTGAACACCATGAAGAGATGATCCTGCTTGGGGACAGTGGGTATGTCCTCAAGAGGTACCTATTGACACCCATCGCAGTTCATCGCAATGAGCAAGAACAGCAATACAACAGACGTCATCGGCAAGGTCGTTTGTGTATTGAGCGGGCATTCGGTTTACTGAAGACGTCTAGATTCAGGTAGAGGCCAATGTTGAGTTGTAAACTTTACATGAACGTCATGTATTATTAGGAGATGTGCAAATGGTCAAATCGCTTAAGTTCAATGATTTCTATTGGAGTATTATAGCAAATATCTGTGACAAGGGCCATCTGGGGAGCTTAACCTCTCGGACAGGCTATTGTGTACCTTGTGAAAGATTTTGATGATTTTTTGTATACGCCCGTTCAAAACGGGACGTATTATAAGATCACCCTTGGCGGGCGGCGTCCACAGCAGTGTCCGCTCTTTAATTCAATTAGTTTTCATCTTATCTTCACCAAACTTGGTCAAAAGTTGCATCTAGACGATATCTAGTACACGTTCGAATATGGGTCACGCCGGATTAAAAACTAGGTCACGGGATCACTTAGTGCATTGCAAGGATTAAGCATGATGTCCGCTTTCTTATTGAAGTAGTTTTCATCCGACCTTCACCAAATTTGATCAGACACAACGTCAAATGATAGCTAGGTCAAGTTCAAATATGGGTCATGCCGGGTCAAAAAATAGGTCACATGGTCACTTAGTGCGTTTAAAACAATCACCAGTGTGTCTTTTACCCTAGTCCATTAGTTACGCTATCATTTTGCCACTCAAATGGTAAGTTATGTGTTGCTTAATTTTCTAAAATATATCATTTTGCCACTCAAATGGTAAAGTTATAAAGTTGTCCAAAACCTTCAAACGGGCGTATCTTGTGACAGTTTGGCACTCTTGTCATATTGAAGATAAATTGAACACTTCATTGTCTGCAATTGTTGATATCACTTTGAGGTTGAACTGTTTTTCCTGAATGATTTCATTAATAAAGTACACCGTTTTTGTTTTTTTCGCAAAATTTAATATTCATCATTTTTAATTTGTAATGCCCCCCAAAGGAGGGCATATAGTGATCGCACTGTCTGTCTGTCTTTCTGTCACACTTTTGCATACAAATTTTGACACCTTTGACCTTGACCTTGAACTTAGGGTCCGCGTTTAGGTTTCAAAATCTGCGTTTAGGTTTCGAAAATTCGTTTTTCGGGGGCATATGTCTTCCGATGGAGACAGCTGTTGTTTTTTTTTAACTTTCAACATTTGCCTTTATGAAGGGATATACCATCGATATGTCCCTTTGGTAATTAATAATTGTCATATGCCATTGTTTTGCTATGTTTTTGACTATAGATGTCTTCACAAGACTGGTGGCATTCTACCATTAACACCGCAAAAATGTGCGAGCATGTTCATGGCCTGTTGTCGGTTTCACAACCTGTGCATGCAAAACGGACTACCAGAACCACCAGCAATTGATGAAGAAGAGGACCATGATCTGGCAGTGGCTGCGCCTGACAACAACGTTGGTGGTGTGGCAGTCTGAACTCAATTTGTTCAAATACGTTAATTGATTGGACAATGGTTCATATGTGAGAGATACCATGTCTCATTTATAAATATTTGTCTTTTGTGTGCGTGTTAATTTGTGGATTGATTGGACACTGGTTCATATGTGAGAGATATCTAGGCATAGGTCACTTACAGCTTGCTGCATGGCCTGGATATCTCCCACATCTGGACCATGTCTCTTTTAATATATTTGTTATTTTGTGCATTTTTATTCTGGAGCCACATATAATGTATACATTGATTTTAGAATGTGGTTCGTATGTGAGAGATATCCAGGCATAGGTCACTTACAGCTTGCTGTATGGCCTGGATATCTTCCACATATGGACCATGTCTCATTTATAAATATTTGTAATTTTGTACATATTTTTTCTGAAGCCACATATAATGTGTACATTGATTTTAGAATGTGGTTCGTTTGTCAGAGATATCCAGACATAGGTCACTTACTGCTTGATGTATGGCCTGGATATCTCACACATATGAACCATGCCTCATTTATAAATATTTGTCTTTTGTGTGTGTGTTAATTAGTGGATTGATTGGACACTGGTTCATATGTGAGAGATATCTAGTCATAGGTCACTTACAGCTTGCTGTATGGCCTGGATATCTCCCACATATGGACCATGTCTTATATAATATATTTGTTATTGTGTACATATTTTTCTGAAGCAACATATAATGTGTAAATTGATTTTAGAATGTGGTTCGTATGTGAGAGATATCCAGGCATAGGTCACTTCCAGCTTGCTGTATGGCCTCGATATCTCACACATATGAACCATGCCTCATTTATAAATATTTGTAATTGTGTACATATTTTTTCTGAAGCCACATATAATGTGTACATTGATTTTAGAATGTGGTTCGTATGTGAGAGATATCCAGGCATAGGTCACTAACAGCTTGCCGTATGGACTGGATATCTCACACATATGAACCATGCCTCATTTATAAATATTTGTTATTGTGTACATATTTTTTCTGAAGCCACATATAATGTGTAAATTGATTTTAGAATGGGGTGTGTATGTGAAATATATCCAGACATAGGTCACTTACAGTTTTTACAGCTTGCTTTTTGGCCTGGATATCTTCCACATATGAACACTGTCTCATTTATAAATATTTGTTGTTGTTTTTAACATGATATTTTTTCATATTACATGTAGCCACATATAATGTTTACATTGATTTTAGACTGTGGTTCACATGTGAAAGATATCAAGGCATAGGTCACTTACAGCTTGCTGTATGGCCTGGATATCTCCCACGTATGAAGCATGTCACATTTATAAATATGTGTCATTTTTGTGTGTGCTAATTTATATGATTGGACACTGATTCATATGTGAGAGAAGAGAAGTCAAGGCATAGGTCACTTACAGCTTGCTGTATAGCCTGTATATCTCTAACATATTGACCAAAGTATCGTATTTGCCTACATTTCAGTGGCTAGTTGTCATTTTGTTTATTATTGTTACAGTTGTCATTGTTATATATTAAGTCAGTCTGTACTTTTTGGGTCCTTTGATGTAAATGTCAGAGATACCCTGGTTAGAAATCTTATTGGCCTGGAACCTCCATAGAGATTTCTGCCATGATAAAACTTGACATATAGATTACAAACTTTTACAATCAACTGACTTTAAGTAAACTGTCAAAACTTAAAAAGGTTAATCTTTTTTATATCTTGAAACTTTAACGTCAACAACAAATTAAATCATGTATTATTTTTGCAACTTAGACATCACCCATGAATAGAATCATTACGTAGAAAATAGTACCTTTTCTTTTAAATAAAGCTGTGTTGTTTTTTAGTAAATAAATAATTTATATTTGTATGAAATACAAGATTTTTACATACAAAAAAACCCAGCTTTTGTTCTTATCTTCACTGCAAATGATTATTCAAACAGATAAACCGCTGTATTATTCTGCAGTCTAGATAAGAAATAAGTTGGACAAAAGAAGTGTTACTTCTTACATGCAGATGTACGACTATCCATTGTATTTCCAATTGAAGATGAATCATGGGATCCTAGACATGAAACTGGTTTTAACTGGTTATAAATGGACTGTGTTTAACTCATATATTGCAATGATGCGCTGACATTGTACCCCTTGCAAATACATGCATGTAAGCTTAACCCTATAAATAACTGTATAAATACTCCCTTTCTAGTATATGTGTATGTATATATTCTATATTTATCTGATAATCACGTGTAATCACAGCTTTTAATTAAAAATAATCTATCTCAAATCATTCAAATCACAATGTTTTTTTATTGTCGGTATGAAATAACATGACAGATCTGACCAGTGAAATATGGGAGGGGGTAATTCTCACGCATTGAACATGCTCAATGAGGTAACAATATTTTACGCACATCGGACACTGTTAGAATTTAAAGTATAACAACCAATTCAAAAGTGAATTAATATTAAGATTAAATGCGAAATGTAGACATTTTTTCACATTTTCTTTCTGTATGTTTGTGGTCGAACTGATTTCGTTATGGTATGTCAAATTTTCGCTTAGAATTGTTGTTTTTGACCATTTTTTTTATTTCATTTATTTTTTATACTCGAGTGATAGAACCCAGGTAACTTAAACTACCAAAAATATTGCCAATTAAGTGCAAGAATTCCAGTAACTGGCGGAAATAATACCTTTTGCAGTGCAAGAAACCTTACATTTATTCATAAAATGTTAGATAATTGTAATACCTTTCATGCATACTACAAAATACTTTGTATAATATTCCTCTATGTGAAGAAACTGTTTTGCTCTTGTTTAAAAGTTGGAATGTAAGTTCTATGACTTTTTACATTCCAGTTTCATGTAACCAATTAAGAAACATTTATTTTGTTTGATTAATCATACAGTTTGAAAAAGGCTTAAAACATGCATGGCATAATGTCATTATTGTAATCAAACAACACTTTATTCCAATTGCTTGAAGTGAATATATGGGTATTTCTATAAAATTTGCCATTCAAGATCTAGCAAACCATTAGTAAAGAAGGTTATTTCAGTGTTGCAATATTAATTTGTCTTATTTAATAGTCTCTATTTTATCGATATTTTTAAATGTCCGTGCATCAGAAGTGCATTTCTTCATAATAAAGCGTTTTGAATTCGTCAAGTGTCATCTCAACGTCATTTCCGCAACTAACCTTCAGTTTACTCCTATCAAAAACTCCAACGCGTCCGCCGCAAAATTTGAAAGTTGTGTTGATTTGTATGGTCAACCTTAACATGCCACTGCGAAAATATAGAATATTTTCATATCAAATATAGTTTTAAGAGTAATCTTTCTTTAATCATCATTTCCGCAACGAAAAATATCGACACTTTCCTATTTTGATTAGTCTACGAACGTGATTTTTTTTTTATTCATTATCATACATACAATGTAAACATGTATATGATCATACAACATAGTGATTGTACAAAGCAATAAAGTTCAGACATGTTATACAAGATATGCTAATATATAAAAAAAAAATGAGAGAAAAGAAAAGAACAACAGAGGAATAGTTATGAAAAATGATGAGTTGTATAAAGTCAGAAGAAAGCATACTGGACTTGTGTGTTTTGTTGTATATTCACAGTGATCTTGTCAGATTGAAAAATAAAAAATAAAAATAAAAAAAATAAACAAAACTATTTTAGAGAGATAAACTAACATTAGAGTGAAATGTATATAAGTGGACAAAACATTATGAGATTTTAATCCGATTCCATTTTTGTTCAAAGATTTGTAATGTGTCGTTACTGAGGGCTATTTCTTTCTCAATCTGGATTTTTAGTTTAAGACTATGGACAAAACAATTAAAATTTGTTACTTGTTTTTTGTACTTCATATTTAAGATAAAATATTTCATCAATATAAACATAAAATTCACAATATTATTACAGTCTATTGATTTCAATTAGTTAATTCCGAAACTTACATTTAAGAAAGATAGTTTAACGTTTAGTTGATGTTGTTCAAGAAAAGATATTAATTGATTCCAAATAGGCTGGATGTGTTTGCACTCCCAAAAAAGATGTTCTTTAGTTTCAATGTTTTCACTGCAGAAGTCACACAGATTTGAGTTAGATAATTTGCATTTAAAGAGATATTTATTTGTAGCTATAATTCTATGGATGTATTTGTATTGAAAATTTCTCAGTGTGCTTTCAATAGTTGCTTTATATGGCATGGTAAATATGTGTTTCCAATTAATTTCATTTTGTCCAAAAAGGACTTGCGATTTATTTTGGATTTTGGAGTTTTCTGTAGGGTTTTTAATTTGTAGTGTGTAAAATATTTTATTTGTTTTGTTTTTTTCTTCCAAGTATATTCTCTGCAAATGTTGTTTGAGTACATGGTGTATTATTTGTATTGATTTCAGATTTAATATGTATGGGTATGCTTTTGATTAGTGTGTAGTATTTCAGAAAATTATTTGAAGGTATTCCGTATATGTAGCATATATTATCAAAAGAGTAGAAATCTTTAATTCTGTAGTCATATAATTGGTCGACATATTTAATGCTTCGTTCAAACCAGTCTTTATAGAAAAACGTCTTATTGTTTGAAGTTATGTCCTTATTGTTCCATAAAATTGTTTTACTGCTGGTTTGGGTTTCTAAGTTATGAGTGACATCACTCCACGCTGATAGAACATCAGACAGAAATATGTTTTCGTTTGCAATTTCATGTAAGATAGTATTGCTGATGTTACATTTAAAGAGTAAGGAGTCACCATATTTTTTTAGGATTTTCTGGTAGAATAATTTCCATTTACTCGTATTGGTATTATCTAGGTATCGTTTAACCCAGCTGCATTTGATTGCATTCAAGAATGAGTCAATGTTCGTTAATTGGATACCTCCATTTTCTACAGATTGAATTAACTGAGTTTTTTTTATTTTATCAGGCTCACCGTCCCATATGAAATTAAATATTGCTGATTTTATATCGTTAATAACATCATTTGGTGGATTTGGAAGAACTGTTAATGCATATATTAATTTAGGAAGTGCAAACGTTTTCAATACTGTGTTTTTTCCGATTAGTGTAAGTTTACGATGATGCCATGATTTTAAGCAGTTTTTAAAATTCTGTAATTTTGGTAGTATGTTTTTAAGAACTGTATCCTTTTCAGTATTTGTGAATGTAATTCCTAACGTTGTGGCTTCATCGGATGTCCAATTAAATTTCATTTCTTTTTTATATTGAACATTACTTTGTTTTAATTCACCTACTCGTAGCACAGTACATTTACTTTTGTTTAGTTTAAGACCCGATTTCATTCCGTAAAGGGTTAGCGACTCTATTAGGTTATGGAAAGAATCGTAATTGTTATTTAAAAAATAAGTTGCATCGTCAGCAAATGGGGATTGTTTGATTTCTTCGTCAGGTTCTAGTGATATGCCTTTTTATGTGTTTATTTGATTGGATGTGATGTGATAGGTACTCGATGCAAATAATAAATAGCGATGATGAGAGTGGACATCCTTGTCGAACCCCTCGTTCGATATTAAAACTGTTTGAAAAGAAGCCATTGTGAATGATTATACTGTTAATATCGGTATAGAATAGTTTGACCCATTGAATGAGACTTTCACCAAAGTTCATATTTTCTAAGCAAGAGAACATAAATGAGTGATCAAGCGAATCGAATGCCTTTTCAAAGTCTGCAAAGAATATTAGACAAGGATTATTTAAATTGTTGAAATAGTTTATGCATTCTTGGATAAGACGAACGTTTTCACCAATGTAACGTTCTTTTATGAAACCAGATTGAGATTTTGAAATGATTGATGGTAATATTTTTTTATTCTGTTTGCTATACTTTTAGTTGCAATTTTATAATCATTGTTTAGTAAACTTATCGGGCGCCAGTTTGATAAGGATTCTAAGTTTTTTCCCGGTTTTGGAATAAGTGATATAATACCTTGTTTTTGTAGAGTAGTTAAGTTTTCGTTGTTAAATGAATAGTTAAGTGAATTAATTAGATGTGTTTTTATATCATTCCAGAATATTTTATAAAATTCGATTGTGATGCCATCAGATCCTGGGGTTGTTGTTTTTTGCATTTCTTTTAGGGCTAATCCACATTCATATTCATTAAGCAGTCCGTCGCACAGTTGTTTTTCCTCCTGGTTTAAAGCGTGATGTGTATTTTTAAAAAGAGTGTTATTTTCAACATTTTTTCGTTCATAGAGGGTTTCGAAAAATAATCGTTGTTCTTCTAGTATTTGAGTTCTGTTTGTTATATCTTTGCCATTGACTACTAATTTGTGTACAATTTTTTGTTCACTTCTACGTTTTTCAATGTTTGCGAAATATTTTGTAGTTTTTTCATTGTGTTCAACATGCTGTGCACGCGCTCTTAGTATTATTCCATTGAGATGTGTATGATAGATTCCATCTAAAATTTGTTTTTTTAATGTTATTTCATTTTCAATGTCGGTGGTATCATTTGTGTTTGTTTGATGCAATTGTTTTTCAAGTGTTTCAATGGTTTTGATGGTTTCAGTTTCAAATTTTATGTGTTTCTTTTTGTTTAAACGATGTGTATCTAATTGTTGTGTTACGTATATTTCCTTTAATTACTTCCCATAAGGTGTTTGGGTTTGCATCTTTATTATTTTGAACTGTATTTAATATTTCCTGTTTTATTTGTGTTTGATATTGTGTATCCAATAAGATGCTGTTGTTAATTTTAAAGTATCCTGGGCTTCTTTCAGGTTGTATATTGTGCAGTTTAAGTTCAACTAGAGAGTGGTCAGTCATAAATCCTGGTTTTATGTTACATGTGTCAATAATGTTGCAAAGAGATTCAGATATTAAAAAATAGTCTAATCTACAAAATATTATTGGTTTTGTGTTTGAGTGCCAGGTGAATTTGCTTTCGTTTGGGTAAACTGTACGCCAGATATCTATCATATTGTAGTTTTCAATTATGTTATTTAAAATGTTTCTATTTTTAGTATGAGTATAAAGGTTTCCATTCTTTTTATCTATTAAAGGGTTCAGGACAGTATTGAAATCACCACCGATTATAATATTTTTATCTTGGTTATTAATTATAAAGGATTGTAATGTTTCGTAAAAGGTGGAATCGTCAATGTTAGGGCCGTAGACGTTGATTAATGTTATTTGTGTTTCGTGTATTTTGATATCTATACTTGCTTGTCTGCCAGTTATTATAACGTTAAAGTTATCGATTCTGATTCCTATAGTATTTTTTATTAGAAAGGCAATGCCTTGTTTATTAGTATATTGTCCACTGAGATATATGTCTCCGTCCCATTCATCTTTTAAGTTTTGTGCTAAAGTATGTGTCAAGTGACTTTCTTGTAATAGGCATATACTATAATTTTTTTCGTTTAACCATTTGAAGATTTTTTATGCGTTTGTTTTTATTGTTTAGCCCTTTTGCATTCAAAGAACATAATTTAATCATTTAAAGAGGTGTATGGAGATGTACATGATAAGTTGTGTGTCCAGTTGGTTTCTATTTTAAGACATAAGATGTGTATACATACAAAGAAAAAATAGAAAACAAAAATTAGGGATTCAAAAAACAGAAATTTCCATAGAAATGAAGAAGTAAAAAGAAATATCACAAAAGTGAGAAGAAAAAACAAAAAGGGAGATAAACACATAGCTCCTGCTTTTTAGATGTTAGAAAATTGTTGGGAAGGTAGTCTTATTTCAAGTAGATACAGAGAGGTGAGTTCGAGTGATGGTAAATAATAAGTGTATATCGTAAATAAAGATATGTGCAATCAAATTTACAAAGAAAATACAACAACAACAACACAAACAAAAAGCTATACAAAAAGGCAATTAAACACTACTTGCACAGGTATAAATAATATGTATATAGTCTACAATAGTTACATGGTTACATTGTTGATTTTTTTTTTTTTTTTTTGTCTACGAACGTGATGCTGCCAGTTTTAGACAGAAAGTATCTGTTTTAAATTGTTTTTAGCACAATGCATAAAAAAGTGACTTATATAACCGCCGTTGTTCATTAAATCCATCACAAATAGTTTGCGTTACGGGAATGACGAACTGTTGCGGTAGTGATAGAAACATGGATAATATTTATGTTTGTTACACAAAGAAAATTTCGGAATAAAACAGTATAGTAAAAACACAAAGCGCAATTATAAATGTATATGGAATCTGAACTTAATTAAAACGAGCATATTCATCATCAAAAATCGGGATTAACAATCATTGAATTCATATTCTGTTACGACTATTGTGTCGAGTATTAATTGGTCGTTTAATTAAAGTGCATACTGTGCCTATTACATATGTATGTAAAAGGTACATTATACACTGTGATATAATGACCAATTAATACTCGACACAATAGTCGTAACAGAATATGAATTCAATGTTTGTTAATCCCGATTTTTACATACATGCAACACAAAAGTACAACCCGAAAAACATTTTCATATCAAAAGATAATGATACATGTTTGCAGATCATATTTATCTTTCACTGCCTCCCATATTGGTAGAGGTAGGGCCTGGTGACGGCCACTCAGCTTCTCTGGTTCACAGGGTAACATGGAAATGATACGATCTCTTTCGTACCAGCATTCGTCATTATGTAAAGGCCAGAAATATCGATTGATACCGATACAATGCATTGCTTTAACTTTCACACTGATATCGTCTACTTCGGTTATCTTTCCTGGATATGGTTTACCATCATACTCGACCAAACAATAGCTGTCAACTAGACTCTCGTCAATACTGACTGGTACATTGAGAATCTGCAATTCAATAAATAGTAATTATAAATAGTTCACGAAACTATAATATTTTCAAAAATGGTCAGTGTTGTATCACTTATGTCGATGTTGATCAAACAACAATTACCTGACAAGGAAGATCAGCCCCGTTTTGTGGACCTACGATGCTGTCGTCATCCATCAGTACGGGATTTGCAAACGGCTGGAATTAAAGAATAAAACTAAAACAGTCTGTAAAAAAACTAATTAGAAACAATACTTTAGGCAATATTATCTGGTGTCAAAATGAGTCAATACTGTTTTTATAATAAACATCGAACATCACATAAGCAGTATGCACTATTTGCAGGGCGAAATGCAGATACTTAAACTGACGACATATGTTTTCAATCTCTATAAATCTTTAAAAAAAATAATTCATGTATTAAAGGTACTAGTATGTTAAACAAATATATTTAACCTGGACATTGAAATTGGTTGTAACCGGTTGGTAACATGAACAATCCGGTGAACATAAACAACTCAGGATTCTTGACTGAACTCTCCCGCTTTCTTTGACAACAACCTGAAAGAGTACAAGACTAAATTTAGGAGTAAAATACATAACGATTGTTTGGTAGTACAAGGTCAAGTGATTTTAGTCACTCTGATAATTATCAACCATATTTGTGTAGAACATAAATATGATTTTTAAACGTGTAAAATATTTACTAAACAAATTGTTTTGTCTGTGTTTAATAAGGTAATTACATGTTATCAGCATAACAAATTATTTCATATAACATGAGACAAAAAAAATGCACTTCTTTGTATCACATTGAAGAAAAAATAGAACTATGATATATATTTGTATATAGAAATAAACAATCGTCATTTCCGTTTAGTTAATTACTTCTGTTAAAAACAACAATTTATCTAACATCAAAATTAATATTGAAATTTCAATGCATGTATTTTTTTATATGTGACAAAACATACATAAAACAGCTGAAGAAATTTAATTTTTTTGGATGACAAAATAACAGATATGTAGGCTTAATAAGGCGTTTTGTGAATGTGTTCTCAAGTATGTGACACATGCACACAATTCATTATAAGCTTACAATTCAAACATCAAATTTTCTCAATGATTTTCGGCTTGAATGAATGATGAATTCATAAGTTTATGTATTACAAGGCATACATTTGTATTGGCTATCAAAATCTTACCCCTTTTTTATACTTAATTATGTTCTATGTAATATTTTAACATAATTGTATAATTTCTTGGTTGTTTTTGTTTATTGTAATGGCTTAATTGATGATTGTATTGATCTATGTAAATAAAAAAGTGTACTTACATTCAACACTGGTCTTCTTTTTTCAGTGGTTTGGATACTACCTCCTCTATGAAACAAAGAAGCATTTGTACGAACATTTTTTTTTAATTTAAACATTTGAGGACATAGCAATAAGAAGTTATACTTTGTTTCATGACAATATGCAATCAACCATATGTGACAATTGTCACATTCAACGACATTTCTGAGCATTTAATTGTATGACAGACATAGTCTGCATTTCATTAAGTACATTGTGAGGTAATTGACCTATGATTTCCAAAAGACCTATATACCATATGACAATAACGGAGTGACGTCACCGGGAATGCTCGAGTTCAGATTTCTGAACGACATCTTGTTTTCTAGATTGTCAATTGTTCACTCGCAAGTGCTTACGCGTTCTGCAAAACTCTTAATAAAATTATCAAGTTTGCACTACAATTGTGTTGGTTTCTTTTCACAATTTTCAACTTTGTTTGCAACCGTAGTCAATGCCTTTACCTTTGATGCAACCATAATAAGCCTTTCCAAATATAGCTTGATTGATCATTGTCAGCTCGGGTACTACTAACATGTTCCCCGGGTACTCTAAAGTATCGTATACTTAAATGTATCCCGGGTACGGAAAATATACTAACACGTACCCGGCCAATCTATACCGTACCCGGGTTTTATTTCCGAACTATCACCATTGTTGCTTAATTTAGACAGCATGAGAATTCGGATTTTATTTTATTTATTAGGATGCGTAAATGGTTGACATTAAATATAGAAAATATTAACATAAAAAGGCCATAAATCATCCTATACTAAGGCGTAACTGTAACCCAAATCACATTGTTAATTTAGTAATTATTGCGTTTAAACTGTTAATGTAAAAATCTATCTTCAACATCTTCAAGCACTCCACGTTTGTTGTCAAACTATTTATTAAAAAATAATCGTGTTAGAAAGAGGACTATTTAAAAATGGAAATACGTGTAAATATTTCACCACATAAAATCCTCTTGTGAAAATAATTGATATTAAATTAAATTGTCTTGGTCTATGCGGTTAATAAAACGGTAGTGGGTGAAGCCTCGCATTGGACGCACTTTTCATCAGGAGGCCGGCCTTAAAGATTAGAGGGAGTACTCGGGCAAGAACCAGCCGCCAGGTGTCTCCGTTGGTAGAGCCGGCGGTTGTAGGTTCGAGTCGCTTACAGTTACTTTGCCTACGTGGTTAATTAAGTTTGTTAAACTAGTAACCTTTGTAATGAAGTTGTTCGGAGTCCCTATGGTCCTGTGTTAACGAACCCTAGATTGATATTTTAAGATTTACGAATGTTTCCTGAATGGCAATATTCGTTTAGTTCCTGTGCAAATTGAAATAATGTATGCATGCACGGACAAAAACAGACGTACACAATAACAGAACGGGACGAAAGTTTTATTGAATCCAAACCCCACCCAAAACAAAGTGTCGTTCTGGAGCCGGCCTTGACTTTCATACACTTAATCTACTCTATTTGATGTCAGGAGTCTGCTCTGCAAAACACGAGGGCCACGTTTGCCCTGCACCAGAGGTCATGGTACCGGGGTTCTCGATGACTTTACCTTAATGTGAGGGGACAAACAATATCACTTTACCGCAAATGCGAACGACCACTGATATTTTGACAGAAACATCGAGTCAATTCTTATTTATCGATGCTTTCTACATTGAACTATTTGAACTTTAAAAAGGGTATTTTGCACCGTATTCACGGATATTTCCACCTTCTCTCGCGATATTTCCGCTTTCTATCGGGATATTTCCGCATAACATCGGGATATTTCCGCTTTCTTTATTGTTTGTATCCAGAGGAACTATACTTTCTGAGATCATTCAAAGACGAATTTCCATTTGACGATGTAAACGATCACACTTTTTGTTAAAATGTTGATGTTTTGTTAATCAAATTTCCGTTTCCAACTGATTGATTACATGCACACCTGTATATGTAAACCGCTTTAAAATGTCGATTTTGAGATCAAAGGAGGTTTCAAATTTGTGCAAAGATTGCCAACAGTTGCAAAGTCGAACTTTTTAATACGCGAATGACCACACTCGGAAAGTTTTTTCAAACGTTTAACAACAAATGTAGCAAAAGAATCAATCAAACCAATAACGGAAAACTTCATGTTTAAGATGGACCATTCCAATCCGGACAAAGTCACATAATTCGTTCGCCGTTATTGTGACAATTGTGGTCAGGTAATAAAGTCCCCGCGCCAGCATGAAATAAATTACACAGGGGCAATGATGAGGCACACTTGCAGGCACAGCAGGGTATATAAATCTTGATACATCAGCAATCTCCGCAATCCTCCGTAAGATGTAATTACCCTTCACCTGATCCAGAATGCAGCGCAAATCAAATACCGATAGGTAAAGGTACGCTAATTCTGAAACGGTTAAGTTTACACTTGTCGCAAAATAAAAGAATCGTGATTAATTCTAAATAATCTGTACTAAATACTGTTAATAACTAACTGATTAAATGATTATTTGTGCGGTGATTCACATGGCTGAATAATCGAAATTCTACTGAAATCTTGAAACTAATAATATATTTTTCGACGTTGATATAACTGTACCCAATTATATCTTAATAAATAGATATACAAACAAATATATAACCACCTTCAACACGTATTTTTAAACGTTTACGACGTGTGTGAAGTTAGCCTATTTAGCAAGTTTAGTACATAGGTTGAATCGTGCATCCTATTTAGCCTTCTTAGCACCCTTTTCAGCCTATTTAGCCTAGTTAACACGTTCAGTACATAGGTAGGAAAATACATGATAATGAGCCTATTTAGTATATTTAGCAGCCTTTTCAGCCTATTTAGGAGGTTTGGTACATATTTTGAAAAATAAATCCTAAAAGCATATGTACCAGTATTTTCCGCCTATTAAGCGAATTTAGCAAGTTGTGTACATGTCTATTATAAAATACATCCTATTTAGCATATCAAGCGTATTAAGCAACCTTTCATCAACTTTATAAAATAGGTTGAAACAAACATCCTATTAAGGCAATTTAGAAACCTAATCAGCCTTTGCAGTCTATTTAAGCTGTTTAGCAATCTTATTGAATAGGTTGAACCATTCATCATATTATTAAGTTTTAGCCTATTTAGCAAGCCATTTGCATTATTTGCACGACGAGTTTGTATGCACCGTAAAGTGCCCCTTTCGAACAAACAAGAGTTATCCCAAGGAAGTGACAAAGCGCACGCTGATCTACCGTCGGCTGCCTGTCGGGCGGACCTAGTTACGGCCCAGGGTTTTAGTTAGGGTTGGCGTCAGAAGGACGTTCGTCAATCCTATTAAGCGTAGTTTACGCAATATCTACGACAAGTCGATATGCA
Organism: Dreissena polymorpha; assembly: GCF_020536995.1. NCBI lineage: Eukaryota > Metazoa > Mollusca > Bivalvia > Myida > Dreissenidae > Dreissena > Dreissena polymorpha. The sequence goes on from NC_068363.1 coordinate 97,620,693, forward strand.
ACTTTAAGGGCCCTTTCGGAAAATCAAGAGTAAGCGACCTATTGCACGCTGATCTCCCGGCGGCTGCCTGTCGTGATTACCTACTTTCGGCTCGGGGTTTTAATTATGGTCGGCACCAGAGGGACGAACATGAAGCCTTTTTAGCGTATTATGCGATATATCGACGACGAGTGGATATGCACCTTTAAGGGCCCTCTTCGAACAAACATGAGTTATCCCCCGGCAGCGACCTATTGCACCCATATCTCCCGTCGGCTGCGTTTCGGCCCGAGGTTTTAATTAGGGTCGGCATCAGGGACATGTTGATACAGCCTATTTAGCGTATGCGATATATCGACGACGAGTGGGTATGTATCTTTAATGGCCCCTTTTGGACAAACAATAGTTATCCCCTCGAATCGACCTTGTGCGCGCTGATCTTGCGTCGGTTGCCTGTCAGAATTACCTACTTTCGGCTCGGGGGTTTAACTAGGGTCGGCGTCAGAGGGACGTTCATGCAGCCTATTTATTGTATTATGCGCTTTATCCAAGGCGAGTGGGTATACACTTTTAAGGGACCCCTTCGAACACACAAGAGTTATCTCCCGGTAGCGACCTATTGCAAGCATATCTCCCGTCGGCTGCGTCTCGGGCTGACCTAGTTTCGGCTCGGGTTTTTAATAAGGGTCGGCGTCAGGTGGACGTAAATACAGCCTATTTAGCGTATTGTGCGATATATCGACGACGAGTGGGTATGCATCTTTAAGTATCCCTCTCGGACAAACAAGAGTTTTCCCCCGGTATGACCTTGTGTATGCAGATCTGTCGGGCTGACCTTATTTCAGCCCGGGTTTTAATTAGGGTCGGTGATAGGGGGACGTATATACATTCTATTTAGCATATTATGCGCTATATCTACGGCGAATGGCTATGCACCTTTAAGGGCCCCTTTCGGACGACCACGAGTTATCAACGGAAGTGACCTAGTGCACGCTGATACCCAGTTGAGTGCCTGCCGGCCTGACCTAGTTTCGACCAGGGTTTTTATTTAAGGTGGGCTTCAGGGGGACGTACATACTATTAAGCATTTTACGCGTAATATATACGGCGAGTTGATATGCACCTTTAAGGGCCCGTTTCGGACAAATAAAGAGTTATCCCTTGGAAGCACCCTTGTGCACGCTGATCTCCGGTCGGCTGCTTGTCGGGCAGACATAGTTTATTCCCTGGATTTTTAATGAGCGTTGGCGTTAGAGGGGGGGGGGGCGTACGTACAGCCTATTTAGCATAGTGTGCGCCATATCCACGGCGAGTTTAATGAACTTTTAAGAAACCCTTTCGGATAATCAAAAGTTATCCCCCGGAAGCGACCCAGTGCATGCTGATCTCCCGTTGATCATTACAAACACCACCATCACCACCACAACCATCACCTTCACCAACACCATCATCACCAATAACGTAACCACCAACACTAGCAGCATCATTATTTCCACAACCACTACCACCATCGCCACCACCATCAACATCATTATAACTAACACCGCCACCATCAGCATCACCATCACAACCACCGTCACCAAACCACACCACCATCACCACCATTATCAAAACCACCATCAACATCACCATCATCACCACCACCATCACAATCATCACCACCACCATCATCACCACCAGCACCACCACCGCCGGCTAAATTGAAGAATTGCCATGGCATCCGTAAACGTTGCGCCATCCTTCTTCAGCAGTGGAACCGGATCGTGATAGAGTCCCATCTGACACGAATTAGTAACTGAAATGAAAATAAATAAAACACTACTTTATTGAAAATATACAGTTTAGTATCATTTAAACCAACGAAAATATTAAGGGACGATAACAGATAAATAAAAATAAACACCGTTTCACGTATTAGCATATATACCGGTAGGTAAATAAGAATACGTCCATTTGCAAGAAAAAGAGTTAACGTTAAACAGCTGCAATGAAAAAAAGGGATAAGATGATGTAAGACCTAATTTACTGCCTTTAGTTAACCGTATTGCTTCTGGATAACAGAACGAAAACGCCATCGAGTAGACTTGATTTTTAGAGCTAAGGCGTTTTAACACTGCTTACGCTTACTCGGACGACTCGGACTCGCTGTACCAGCACCGTCGACCCGCGTCAGTGTTTACGCTAGCGGGTAGAAAAGTGTGTCCCTCGCAGTAAAACTAAGGACCCTTGCCAGAGTTTGAGCAGACAGACAAACAGACAGAGCGTCAAAAACATTAAAACGTCCTAGCTCTAGAAATCAAGTATAATGGACAGTGTTGTCTTTCTGCGCACTAACCGCAGTACTGCTTACCATAGGAACTAAACGACAATCGCACATCACATTTATCTCTTTAATCATACCTGTCTTACGTCAATTTCAAAAAGATATATTTTCACTTATCTTTGTATTCACAGCAGTGGAAGGGGTGACATTTCAACGATCCATACTTCGGTCTTTTTACTGTGACCTCCAGCAGTTGGTCATGGTTTATCCGATCCCGTCGCCAGTTACTGTCTGTATCCAAATAAACGGACAGCTGTTCGAAAAAAGATATGTTAGAGATGACACCCACTACGTATAATAAATACAGACCAAGGACATGACGGTAATATGTTTTGTCGAAATCTATTGATTGAAGTTATATTGTTCCAAATCACAATGTGATTTCATTTATCCAAATTAGTTGCAGCACGAAAAACTTTTATTTACGATAAAAATTGTCAGTTTTGAAAGTTCAAAAGGAGTGGATTCCGTAAAAGTATTCATACACATTTGGGCGCGCATTTGTAAAATGGCTATCGCTTTTATGTGAAAAACAACAAACATATAAACGTGTGTTTATGTTCTGCTTAAATTCGGTAATATACTCGTTGTTTTCAATGCTTTTAGCGGTATTTTAGTCAACAAATTATTTTTTTGTTCTTTTTCGTTTTACGTGATACATGTGTTGTGTTGTTTTTTTATTTTCCTTAACCGAACATTTAAACACTAATCACACTTACAAGCACTGCCTCAGTTACAAAGCATACGCAAATAAGTAATAAGTTATTAACATATAAATTTACCTTATCAGGTGAACTGAACATCCATTCATTTCAATATCCCAACAACAAATGATCAATCCGATCAAGTTTCACACCTTGATAAACCACCTGATCACATCTCAGAAAGGTGTAACGTACCACTAGCTCAAATAAAAAATAAAGTAGTGGTGCAAAGATGGGCACTGTCAATTGTATTTAATACAGCAATTATCAGCTTATTCACACAACTGAAGCATATATATTATTTATAATTGTCTCATCCACATGTACGTCATTAATATCTACAACATTATAAAACAAGAGATTGCCAAGCAATATGGTCCCCTACCAGTGAAACTCCACCATTGTCAGTAAAAAAAATATTTTTTTTATATTTGTTGCCATAGCAACCAGAATTTTTGACATAGGAACAAAATGAAATGACGTGCATAATCTCCATATTGCCTTCTATCCATGTTTCAAGTTTCATGAAAAAATATGAAGAACTTTTAAAGTTATCGCAGGATCCAGAAAAGTGTGATGGACTGACAGACAGACTGACAGACAGACGGAGTGCAAACCATTAGTCCCCTCCGGTTTCACCGGTAGGGGACAATAAGCACAAATGGCCATTCATAATAGAATTATAGGAGACAGCATTGTGTCGAACTGATAATGTATGATTAAAGAAGAATACTTTACAATTTGTGTGATTTTAAGTCTGCATTAACTGTAGTCCTATGAGCTAATCCTAGGCTTGAAAGCGTATGTAACGTATAATTATTATATAAAACAAAATCGCTGAATCATATTTGGATGGCACCTGTCAAAATTTAACGAATCCTTTAAACGTTAACACACACCTAGTGATATTTTTTAGTTTGGCCGCACACTGTCAGATCGTCGATGGTTTTTTTGTACTTGATCTGACGTAGGTTTTAAACTGTTAAAACATCTTCCAATTTCGAATAAGATCGTGGCGACAAAATATGCAACGAAAGGCACTGAGCAATGTTCAATAGACTGATGCATGAACTGCAAGAGTTTAGAAACCCCCACTAATCACCCCGTTACAAACAACGCTGGTCCATTATATCAACCAATTTAACAAACAAAAAAAGTAATAACGATTCATACGGTGTGTGACTTAGAAAGAATTATAAATGGGTCAGCTTTATTTGTACCTGCAGATTCTTTTCCCCAAAAAGATCCTTTTCCGGGATATTATCGTTAAGGTATCGAGCGGCCACCGGTACAGTCATCCAAAGGCGCTTATTTTACGGGCGGCGGCCTAAACTCGATTAATCTTTTAGTGAATTTCCTTTGCAATAATACTGCATGCGCGACAACCCTCACATTCACAACGTTACATTTATACTGTTATAAAGATTGAAATACATGCCCCATTAGTTGTTCATTATATGTATACATGTAAGCGTAAAATATATATAAATATAAACGTGCCATGGACCAACCGGTCGCGATACATTTCGTCACAACCCACTTATAAGACCCGCAGACACACACAAGAAAGCAGGACAAAACATATGAGTCGTGTTTTGGGAAACACTGTGCATAATGCATGTGCGTTTAGTGTCGTCCCAGATTAGCCTGTGCAGTCCGCACAGGTTAATCAGGGACGACACTTTCCGTCTCAATTGGAATTTTGCTAAGAAGATACTTCATTTTAACGAAAAATGTCATAAAAGGGGAAAGTGTCGTCCCTGATTAGCCTCTGCGGACTACACAGGCTAATCTGGGATGACACTTTACGCACATGCATTAAGCCCAGTTTTCTCAGAACACGACTCATATATTTGATGTAACTTTGTGAAGGCAGCTCGGACACGATAAGGCTGACGCAAGGTTACCTCACATTTGACGTACGTTTATTAATTTAAATAACGACAGAAATGGATCTGCGAATGATGCGGTTGACATGCTGCACCGTACATCAGTCGGTTGTTGTGAATTATGTAGATAACTGTAAACAACCCCGAATATACTTTCAGAAAAGAAAACAAGAAATATCTTGTACACAAAATATTCGGCGTTTATCCTGACATTGAAAAAAGTAGAAAATTGACGTTTTGAAGTAATTAAATTAAAAACAAAGGTTTAAGTATTGCATAACAGTGTTCGTGGATACAAACAAATTTTACTACGTGAGATGACATCACATGGTTTATTATGAATGTATTTCTTCGTCATCGAACCATGTGGTATGTTGATATTTAATTAAGACGTAGTTTTCTTTCCACACATTCAAATAACACGGTAACATCCGCATCATGCGAAAATGTGTCTTATGGCATATGCGGAAAGCGTAGCTTAAGCCAAGCCTGCTCACTTACGCAGTCTGGTCTTTAAAAAAGCACACAATGTATCTTCAGAGTAGCATATTTAGTATGCATATTCTGGAAAGACTGCGCGGATGCACAGGCTGTGCTGGAGCCACGCTGGCAGCATATTGCATAATACCCATTTTCGCATGACGCGGATCTTAAAAAAAATCACTGCGTCTTGTAAATGGAACATTAAATCACGATACATTCCGCTAGAAAATTGAAGTCACGCTGTTTTATTTATAGCAAACTGGCAATTGTCGGTATCCTATTCTGGCATGCATACGTCACACATGTGTGTCTAGATAATTAAACGATTGCCTTGTTTATCATGTATACTAATATTTCGGTTGTTTTGTCTCACAATACAAGACACATGTCATTTACCGATAGGTTTTAACAATAAAAAAACATGATTCTACTTTCCATTATAAAATACTTAAACAAAAACATCAAATAAAATCCTTCCAGATCTGGAAGGATTTTCTTGTGATGGCAGATATTTTATGTGAGAGCATAGAACGAAAACTGCGTGGAGATTGTGTGCCAGCATAAAGTAAACTGTAACAGGGAAACGATGAGGTACACGTGCAGTCACAGCAATAGTGATACATCGACTATCTCCTGATAATCCGCATTATATGCAATACATCTGTCTCTGATCCGGAGTCAATCGTGATACATCGACTTTCTCCGGAAACTCCGCAATATATGCAATAAATCATTCTCTGATCCGGGGTTAATCGTGATACATCGACTTTCTCCGGAAACTCCGCAATATATGCAATAAATCGTTCTCTGATCCGGGGTTAATCGTGATACATCGACTTTCTCCGGAAACTCCGCAATATATGCAATAAATCGTTCTCTGATCCGGAGCCAATCGTGTTACATCGACTTTCTCCGGATACTCCGCAATATATGCAATAAATCGTTCTCTGATCAGGATTCAATCGTTATACATCGCTTTTCTTCGGAAACTCCGCAATATCAATCGTGCCGCAATATATGCAATAAATCGTTCGCTGATCCGGATTCATCGTGATACATCGACTTTGAGATAAAACATCTCGTACGGTATTCGCTCCTGTTCGATGACCATCGAGTTGACCAAGTCTTGAGCTACTTGCAACCTGTCAACAAGAAACGATTAACCCATTTATGCCTATCGTCTAGAAAAAAAATGCCTTGGCAAACAGCTTAGACCCAGGTGAGACGCCGCACGATGCGGCGTCTAATCAGGGTCTGCGCTGTTTGCTTAAAAGAATTTCTGTAAGAAATATTCTAAATTTAGAAATAAATATACTAGACATCCCTAATTTTGGAAATAAATTGATCCAATTTAGAAGGATGTGAGAGTCCACTAGGCTTTAATGGGTTAAACGTTCGCTTCACCATCCTTTGGGCTTTCCATTGTGTACACATCGGTCTTTCTGACCTGTGTAAATGCGCGCTAAGAATTGTGGGGAACGGACTTTTTCCAGCATGTCGCTGGTAAACATAATAAACACGGAAGTGAAAAATGGTAATTAATTATTATCAAAAACAGGCCCCATCAAACCGGGTCAGCTATAATATATTATTGGATGCATGTTGTGCTTCAAAAGGAGCCACTTTTCACGCCAGTCTATTGTTGTAAGACTCACTAAACACGTAACTAACTAAACACGTTGCAAGATAGCTAAAGAAATTTCAGCGTACAGTTTATATAGTATTGACATACCTGTACGCTGAAGCCAAACCCGTATCTATGGCAAGCGAAGTGCACATTACCGAATATAACAGACGCCGAATATCGGCGTCATCCACACCAAACTACGCTGTTTTTTCCCCTTTCCGGACCACAAAATTCCCCCTATTTTTTTTTAATAGAAAGATGTGTATCATGATTATAATATCTCAATTCTATTTTAATTTCTCAGTCTGTCACAGTCAGCCATAGTCAATCCCAGTTAAGATGGTCTATGAAGAAAATAACACTTTTTTTTCTTTTCAACCAATTCAGCAGTAAAAGTAAGACTCTTAACATTTTCCCCCATTAAGGAAAAAACGCGCACAATTTTTCCCCAAAGTGGGAAATCGCGAGTAAAATTCCCCCGCATCCCCCACAACCCCCCAAAAAAACCTGTCTATAAACATAGCACATACTGTTAGATGCGCATAATATCACTTTAACCTATAAAACAGAAGTGTTTCTTGTAATCGAGGTTTAAATTTCACATTATTTATGTAGATTTGAAAATCTTTCCCGACAATTATTTTATTATACTTAATAATTGCTACTTGACCTTTTATGTAGTAATGGCAAGTTTAAAAATCATCTTACAACAAATATAATTATTATCTGGAATGCCCCCCAAAACCGCACAATTGCAGCATTTGTTGTAAACGCGTGGAGCCCAACGATCGGCGGTAATTGAAAACAGATGGAAATAAGCAGCTAATAAAATATCTATGAAAAGTCATATTAATAACTCATTCAATCTCAGAAAAAGATGTTCTTCACAATTCCTGCAGACTCAAATATCAAATCGAAATGTCTAAAAGAATGATTTCAACGGAAAGGAGATCCTGTCGGCTGTGCCGTTAAATCTTACCCTGCTGATAAGGAAAATAATAAACACATTCTTAACATTCAATCAACAGGGAACAGCCATACGGTATGTCCGATTTGCAACAAAAAGGAACACTCAGTCATTTCTTTGTCTGAGTCGGCCAGAATTCATGTTTTGCCCAAAAACATTTTACGGAAAAAAAGATACAAGTTACTGCAAAAGTCACATCTTGAATGGCAAAGTCGTGGCAGACGTCTTACAAAACACGATCACCGGCAAACTGAGATCGCACACAGTCCTGTCTGATAATGATATTGTAAGTCTTCTTGACGCTCTGTGTGATCTGATCAGAACCAAGCAATAGAGCAGTCTAGACTTCGATGACCTTTCTGCCATGAGTGACGAAGATTATTCAAACTTTACAGGTAAATTTATCATATTAAGTTATAAACATGTTTTATCGAACATACTGTATGTCAAAAGCACATTGAAAATGGGTATGCTACTATTGCAATAGTATATTTCAAATAACAAGGTATAGTATGTTCTGGCATCGATATGCATTAAAACGACAAATGAATGTGTAGATTTCTTGTATTTAACTCGTGTGTATATTAAAGACGAATTCACAGAACCTTTATAAATATGCAAATGGTCCTTTCACACCACAGTACATTCACAAGATCGTGGTTGTAATCCTGACCGACACGTGTTGCTGTTATTATCATCGCATGCTGTGATTCTGTTCAACGCGTGCCATGACTCCACCGTGTGTGTTGACGCTAATAAGCATATGCTGTGATACTGTTTATCATTATCACGTCGGACTGTGATCACGATCACCATGTGCTGTGATCCTGATCAACACGTGTAATGATCTCTTGGTGACCTCATGGTTATGTTCACTCAGATTGTGGCTATTAATGTGCCAATACAATTCAAAACATCACTTTATACCTACTGTGATCCTGATTGCCATGGGTTAATCAAAACACTTGAGTATCTAATAACACTACTAACCGTTACAGTTTCATACTATCCAGTCATTGACAAATGTTCTTTATATAACACAGGTCTTACAAAAACACAGTCTGATGATCTGATGTTAAATGTTACCGACATACGGACGACAAAGTCAAGGTCCATCAGATCTTGTGTTGCGGCGTTGCTCGTGAAATTGATTGCGGCTGTAGAAAACGCCCTATAAGGCACTCTTTTCGGCACGAAAAAGCGCAGGTGAAATTCAGTTATCATAATTCAAATCAAGTTGCGTACGTGATTTAAAATATATCGCTGTATTACTAATTACACAGTAACTTAAGGTGTATGGCATATAGACACTCAGAAAATTAATACCATACGAGAGCGAGTCTCATATGTAGTTTTAAGTAGCTGAGGGTGTATATCCCATACACCCTAAGTTACTAACTGTGTAACGAATATATCTCACCGACTACCTTTGATTTGTTACATTTTATTCGTTCTAAAGCCACGATGGTCAAGTTTAAATTATTTTTTAACGGACAACAATTATCGATCAGCCGTCATATCGAAGAGTATTGGAATTACTCGGGTGTGTGAAAAATACACTACGTTCACGTGACCGCACTTAGCCAATCAGATTGAGTCATTTTGTAGGAGGTGAGATATATATGTATTCCAAAAGCCGATATATATTCCAAAAATAAACCTGAATAAAAATAATCACACTACACTAACAGGTACGACAGGCAATTACTTCTGCCATATCATCCCTCATGAAGTAATTTGTGCCTTTAAACATTGGATTCCAACATGTGTCAAGAGATGTAATAATTGAACAGCAGACAACAGCCCTTGCTCAGCAGTTATTCGACCCGGAACGCAAACACGGGAGTCTTGTTCTGGATGGTACTTACATTAATGTGTGTTGTTCTGAGAACATTGGGCTTACAAGTAATTCATGTGCGTAAAGTGTCGTCCCAGATTAGCCTGTGCAGTCCGCACAGGCTAATCAGGGACGACACTTTCCGCTTTAATGGTATTTTTAGTTTCAAGGAAGTCCCTCCTTACCGAAAATCAAGTCTAGGCGGAAAGCGTCGTCCCTGATTAGCCTGTGCGGACTGCACAGGCTAATCTGGGACGACACTTTACGCACATGAATTAAGCCCAGCTTTCTCAGAACAAGACACATTTACATCCAAAAGAGCGGCAACTTTTCATTCTCCAGAAGATCATTCTCCATGCACAAACACAGGCCTCTAGTTAAGCCAATGATGGTAGTGTCTACAACAGGCTACATTGTCAGTATCCTGGGTCCTTACCTAGCTGATGACCGGAAATCGGACGCTAACATTCTCAAACACATGATCTCTCGCAACACTAATGATTTCAAGGTATGTTTTGAATATTTAGCACAAATATATTCAATGTATTTGCAACTGAATTTATATGTAATAGCTTATAAATATTAACACAGAGCATTTAATTGTTAAAGCTTTTACACCCTTTATTTTTGATCAGCACAACTCACATTAAGCGAAATATATAGCTCTTGTTTAACGACTTGCAGCGTGACGGTAAATGCTAAAATGAACTACTGTATTATATATATTGTAGAACTGGATTCGTGACGGTGATATTGTCGTGGTGGACAGAGGTTTCCGCGACGCTGGTCCGCTACGAGCCGATTTGGGTATCACCATGCACATGTCTTAATTTATGCCGAGAGGATCCACCCAGCACACGACGGAAGAATCAAATAATTCTCGTCTTGTTACCAAGGCATTTACACAGTAAATCATATTCTGTCAAACGTGTGTATCCCACTCTGGTGTATTTGTCCGTTTGTTTTGCTCTGTAAATGAGTATTTTTTCTTAGACGCAATGTTTTTTGTAAGATAAAGCGGTCTTAATAGTATAACTATTAATTATACAATTTTCACATTGCAATAAGACACTCCAACCCGTTTTGCAATAAAATACTTGCAAATAAATTTGCGATGATTTTATTGCAAAACGGGTATTACGCAAAACGGGTTGTTGTAAAATCAAATTGCAATAAGACACTCCAACCCGTTTTGCAATATATTTATTGCAAAATGGGTTTATTGCACATCGGGTTGTTACATACCTCTCATGTCAATCTAGAACTGAGAAACACAATAAAATCAAAAACATTTATTTTTTTATTAATTAAGATTCAAAAAGTTAAATTAAAATTATTTTTTTTAAATAAATTTGTAAAGCCCATATAAGCCTTGTCCCAAATACACACAGATGACTAAGGCTGTCCCAGATCGTCCCTGATCGCCCGGTTATTGATCCATTAAAATCCGATGACTTTTTTTAGCTCTTTAAGCGTCTACGGTCTTCCAAAGACGTTCAACCCGGTGACAACACCGGATCCACAATGACCAGTCCGTACCTACACAGAAGCTTCACCTAACAAACACAGCGGCAACACGGACTGTCCCGGCAGTGGTACGTTCTATTTCGGACCAACACTGCATAGACACGTAGTGCCACGGGTAAACACGGAATCTTCACGGACCATCCCGGACTTTTACGACAATGACGCGGACAAACATGGCAGCGATACGGAACAATCACGTCTGCCCCGGCGAGATAATAACTTTAATAAAATTAAGTTGATTTCCGATGATTCCATCAGTCTGCAGATCTCTAACGCTTAATATGGAATGCTACTTTTTACATTGAAATGTTTTAAATCGATATGACACTTATGACATATGACATAACATTTTCATTTTTATTATTATCACACAGAGCATAATAGTCAAATGCTATTATCAAATGATGTTTCCTCCTTAAATTTCGTAAAATATTAGTCCGCATACTATTGTTCACAATTATACCTAAATTACAATAAAATGACATGTTCATAGACTATTTTGTTCAATCACAATGTTCACATCATGTCGTCCTGCCAGGACACAGAGTTTCATCTGCTGAAAAGTAGAACGGCATTGATGCGTCGTCGTTAGGTAAATATTAAGGATCATGTAGAAACAACACGCCTATGTCGATGGTTGCCTTCAGTTCACTGTTGTTGAACACTTGAGCATGACAGGCTGATCTATTGCTGCCTACTTCAACGCAAATGGATATGTAGCAGGTATTGACAAAGGTCATATGTATTATAGAATGGTAACCATTGTAGTTGTATTGCAAGGGAAAATCACGCTGAGGACACTGTTTGCAGGTGTGCTAACCTATCACAGCGCAAGCACAGTTGTGCAGCTGCTAAGGGTCGCCGAACTGCTTGGCGATGTTCTCTCATTCATGTTTTTGGTACAGCGAATTAGTTCATCAATACACTCTTTAAGTATCGCATCGCAGACCGGATGATGGTCTTGGAGTTGGTGTTGTGTGCGAAGCCATACATCAGAGAGTGGTGTCCCCAAATGCTAGGTACCGCAATGTTATTGCCAACTTAATTCCAACTGACAGATGCTTTTTCGTAGCTTGGACTTCTTCAGCTTGATTCTGTCTCCAATGCGTATCAGAATGTCTTGGTATGTCTGATTGCCCATGCGCAGGAAATTAAAGAAGCCATTGGCGTCTTCTTCCTTATGTTTTCCATCAACGGAGCGTATTGACCAAGGTCTGGACTTCTAGGTCAGAAAATGGCCTACCAAAACAATAGTCCTAGATCAATACTCTCAGCTGTTGAAGGAACCGAATACAAAAGACGTCAATGGCTTTTTTGGTTTCCTCCATGGGCTATTAGACAAACCAAGAGATTCTGACGCGAAATTGAGACCGATCCAAGCCAAAGCAGCCAACCAAGAGAAGCATCTGTCAGTTGGAATTAAGTTGGCAATAACATTGCGGTACCTAGTATTAGGGGACAATAACCACTATCTGATGTATGGCTTCGTACACTGCACCAACTCCAAGATTATCATCAGGTCTGCGATGTGATACTGATAGAGTTTGTTGATAAACACCTTCGCTGTCCTGAAAACATGAATGGGAGAACATCGCCAAGCAGTTCGACGACCCTTACCAGCTACACAACTGTGCTTGTGTTTTGGTCGGGAAGCAAATCGACATACAATGTCCTCAGCGTGATTGATCCTTGCACTACAACTACAAGGGTTAGCCTTCCGTAATCCAAAATCACACCTGCTATAGATTCATTTGGGTTGAAGTAGGCAGCGATAATTCAGCCCGTGGTTTTCAAGTGTTCAAGAGCATAAAACCATCATCAATGAAATGGTGTGCCTGTTTGCCTGATCCTGATATCTTCATTTCGCTATGGCCATAAAAATGCGAGTGCTGTTGACGAGTTGGACAATTATCACAACATCAAACCAGGACAATGACAAAACGAAAACACGCTCATAGATGTGTTTTCGGATATCTTTGAACGCAATCAAAACGGAAACAAATAATCAACGTGAATATCGTCGGGCCTACTTCAGCTTAGAAGCCAGGTCTATGTCCAAAATTTAAGACATGATATGATACTTATATGTGCAAGATTTTATGCTGTGTGATAATAAGAAACTGAACATATTATGCAATTAAGAGTCACATAAAAATGAAAAGTTTCGAGGATACACATTCGAGATCTGATTGTAAAATAATGGATTCACCGAAAACCAACCTGATGGTAAGTGTCTCTGCCGTGTAGTTCTGAGTGTTCCGTGTTGTTTGCGTAATGCTGCCGGTATGTCCGTGTTTGTACGTGTGGCCGGTTAGGTGCCGTGTTGTCACCGACGTTATGATCTTGGTAAAACCTTTTACGCTTAGAAACCAACCAGTCCACGGATCGTCCCGGATCTAGATCCGGGTGTATTCGTGATGGTCCGGAACTGCCGTAGTCAACCGTGCTTATATGAGACTGGGGCTTAATTTAAATGTCTAAATGTCGACGTCGGGAAGGTGAAGGCTGGAGCTGTCCCGGCAATCAGGTACTCCAATCATCTCTGAAATACATTAAAGGCCACATTAATACAGACCATCGTTAAATATATTCGTATTTACACGCCCAAGCGATCATAATAGTACATGTATATTTTAAGTTTTAAATAAAAAGCACATTATACTACACAATTTAAACATATCGCGCAATATAAATATAAAATAATGCAATGCAACCGATGAAAAACGAATGTACTTTATAATTGTTTTTTGTTTTTTCAAATGCTTCACGCATTAATTGTACATGAGTACTCAGTTCGAATGGACCACGCGTACCTTAGAATTCCTTCACTGTCTTTGGTGATCTGCGAGCCTTGACGGCGGACGTTGGGACCATCGCGGAGTGGTTAACGTTGTCAACGACATCCATCTCAAACAGACTAGCCTTCACTGCGCTCTCGGCAAAAGCTGAAAATTGGTGCCAAACAATGTCAACATTTTTAAGTCGATGCAGTTTCACATGGTAAAGTGGATATGGTGTACACCTCCCGACCGTGTAATCGTAGATGCGATCCCCACTTATTGGTCTCTAGATCCTTCCGAGCCGCGTTCTTCGAAAACTGGGCTTAATACATTTGCGTTAATTGTCGTCCCGGTTTTGCCAGTGCATTACGCATCGACAAATGAGGGACGACGCGTTTTGCTTTTATGGAATTTTACGTTCAAATAAGTTTATTCTTAGCTACAATCCAGTTCAGGCGAGAGTTACCTCCCAGATAAGCTAGTGCAGTACGCACAGGCTAAACTGGGACAACACTTCACGTACTCGCATTAAGCCTAGTTTTTCCAAACCGAGGCTCCTTTCTAAGACACGGAGCCCCAAGTGCTAGTGCTAGTGCTCCAAGTTGTGCAAAGAGCTGATAGGTTTCTGGGCATGGGCCTGAACTTCGATGTGATCAAGCACATCTATAAAAATGACATTCATTTATGCATGTTTCTGATATAAGTTCCTAAACAATAGGTGGAAAAAATACTAGTTATATGTAGAAATAAAAGTGTTTTTTTTGTTAATTGTATTTGCCCTGGCAGGAAATATACAAAGAACTAATGTCCAGTTTGTTATTTTTATCCTTCGTTTAAAGCAACACAACAGTATGTTTACCATCAATAATTTCATCGCATAAGTATGCCAAAAAATCTTACCGCTTAACAGGCTTGAAGATACGGAAACGTTGTCGGTTTCCTTGACAACCTGTTCGTAGCTGATGTCGAAATTGTCGCCCTGTTCCTTCAGGACGATATCGGATGACGCCTTGATGACGTTCATGGCGTTGGATTCTTTGATGATGTCGGTATCAATGACAACGCGTTCGTTGGTGTTGTCTGTGTCAATGACAACGCGCTCGTGGGTGGTTTCGGTATCAATTACCACGTGTTCGTTGGCGGTGTCGGTATCAATAACAACGCGTTCGTTGGTGTTGTCGGTATCAACGACCACGCGTTCGTTGGTGGTGTCGGTATCAATCACAACCTGTTCGTTGGTAGTGTCGGTATCAATGATCACGCATTCGTTGTTGGTGTCGGTATCAATGACCACGTGTTCGTTGGTGGTGTCGGTATCAATGACCACGCGCTCATTGGTGGTGTCGGTATCAATGACAACCTGTTCCTTGGTGGTGTCGGTATCAATGACAACCTTTTCGTTGGTGGTGTCGGTATCAATGACAACATGTTCGTTTGTGGTGTCGGTAACAATGATCACGCATTCGTTGGTGGTGTCGGTCTCAATGACAACGCGTTCGTTGGTGGTGTCGGTAACAATGATCACGCATTCGTTGGTGGTGTCGGTATCAATGACAACGTGTTGGTTGGTGGTGTCGGTTTCAATGACAACGTGTTGGTTGGTGGTGTCGGTATCCTTGATAACGTGTTTGCCGGTTGTTTCCACATTGCTGTCGTTTCTCTTCAGTAAGTTCTCCGCTGACTCTTTCATTAGGTACGTAACGCTGGCTTCCTTGATCAGATGTGCCACAGAGTTGCGGATGACTGTAGTCACGAATTCATCTAAATGAAACATAAGAACAGTGTAATTATACAAGAAGTTATTACAAACATAATGCCTTTGATTTTATTATACAATCGATGATATCGTCGATTATTTTAAACATCAACAACAACAACATCAACAACAACGAGGACGACATTAATAATTAAAATAATACTAATAATAATACTAATAATACAACTTCTGCTACTTCTACTACTAATAATTATAACAATTACATAAATTAAAATAATTATGATAATAACACAAAATAATAATAAAAATAATAAAAATAATAATAATGAAAAATAATGATGATGATGATGATGATGATGATGATGATGATGATGATGATGATGGTGATGGTGATGATGATGGTGATGATGATGTGATGATGATGATGATGATGATGATGATGATGATGATGATGATGATGATTTTTATTATTATTATTATTATTATTATTATTATTATTATTATTATTATTATTATTATTATTATCGTTATTATAGTATGTAGTCATAATACTAGCTTATTAATTAATAATTCATGATTTTTTTATACCTAGTTCTTCTTCCTTGGAACGGGTTGGAGTGGGTTCGTGAACAACGGCTTTGATTGTGACCTGGCTTGAATCTAGAGGAAAACATTTTGTTATAATGTAAGTCATAATGCCAAACCTGTTGTGAACCCCCCCCCCCCCCAAAAAAAAAAAGCAAGAAGTAAGCCTTAATATTATCGATCCAAAATCTATTTAGAATTCTTAAAAGCGATTCTTACCGCGACAATTTGGCGAAGAGTTCCGGTTGTTTTCGTTGTTTGAATTCTTTACAACTTGAGTCCGTTGAATCTCGGGACTTGCTTCTTCAACATACAAGGAGGGTTGATAACCATTAGTTGATTTCTTGACGACCTTCTTTTTAGGGACATTACTGTCCGCTGCAGGCTTGGACATCTGTTTCGTGATTTCCATATCTCGGGTTCCAGTCTCATTGTGAAGTTGGTCGGCACGCAGGTTTCCCAGATGCTTGTTGTCACGAAAAAACTTCCGCTTGAAGTCATTTTTGAATTTCGCCATCTGATAACATTTTGTTAATTTTAAGTACATATTCATTAAATCATCGTTTATAATAAAAAATATAAATGAACATCAAATCGAAGCCCGGGAACGCACATGTTTTGTAACTTCTTATACACTTAATTAACATTCGGCCTCTTTCTGGAGCAACGGGGCCTAATGCAAGTGCATTGAGTGTCGATCTAGAATAGCCTATGCAGACGGCACATGATAATCAGGTACGTCACTTTTCACCAATTTGGATTTTGCTAAGAAGGCAATTCCTTTAAAAGAAATATACCATAAAAGCGGTACGTGTCGTCCCTGATATGACTGTGTGGACTGCACATGCTATTCTAGTTCGACACTACGTACATGCATTTAAACCCTTTTTCCGGAACTATGTTCAATTATTTTTAACAAAAGCAATTAAATCGGTAAAATATTGCATAGTTTCTATGCATGCGACAGCATGTGATGCATTTTGAGTACATCGAAAAATCGCGTACATTTCTTAAAAGCATATATTTTCTAGCATGCATCGGAGAATTTTGGTGCCCAATGGCTTTACATATTTTCAGTTTGATTGCATTAAATCACAATGTTTAATTTATGCCTAGTAGACTCTCCCATCCTTCTAAATTGGATCAATTCATTTCCAAAGTAGGGATGTCTAGTATATTTATTTCTATATTAAGAAAATTTCTTACAGAAATTCCTTTTAGCAAACAGCGCAGACCCTGATGAGACGCGGCATCATGCGGTGTCTCATCTGGGTACACACTGTTTGCCAAGGCTTTTCTTCTAGACGCTAAGCATAAATGGGTTAATCAATTGTCCACACATCATCCGGTTCCCCAGTTTAATTCATTCAGTCACAAAACTAAAGCAAATGAACTTTTTCGAGCATTAAATGAAGGAAAACTGACAACAAAGCGATGATAACATATATAATACAAATACAAATATTCAGTAATGCAATTTTGAGTTGCGTTGAAACATTCCATCAATGATCATTATCAAGTCCATCTTGCGCTTTCAAACAAATAAAGATATTCACAAGCCTTTGCAAGACTCAATACAAACTAGTGAAACTTCAATGCATACAGTCTATAGTTTCGAGCAAAACCCTTGGTATTCTCGATATAAGTTTAATATATGAACACAACATGGCCTAGTATTATGAAACAGCAAAAGATGATTATACCCATTAGTCTTAAACAAAAAAAAACGAATCTGGTAGCAAACAAGCGAGTCAATTTGTTTAAGACATTACCCTGGCATTCATCGACTTCTTAAATTGCACGAACCACCGGTAGCTGCCGGGCGGTAAACATCCTGACTTCCCCATATTTGTGCAGTTGGTGTATGTGTTGTTCAATGCACTAGCAACGACGTGAAATGACGTCACAGTGGAAGTGACGTTTGCTGTAATTGCGTTACACGTACGCAAGTATTATATTGGATAATAAAAACGGCCTAAGCGTCATTTATTGAAAATAAAGTAATTTAAAGTAGAATAACTTATTTTATATCTGGAAATAAGAATATTATGTTCCGAAAACTACATCGGAAACCATAAATAATTATTATATAAATTCTATCAGGCCCAATAATAATTTTTCTTTGTCATCTCCAAATATTTATGATAGGAAGGTCGGCCAATGTTTTGTAAGTGAACTTTTTTAGTATAAAAAAGTTGTTTTCCACTTCTACAAGGTTATTAAGAGACAGACATCTTCCAAGTCGAAATTTACCACATATTTCATTATGTTTAAAGTTATTGTTACGAATATGATAGGAAAAAGCAAAATTTTCGAAACCTCAACCTCACAAAAAGCTTTGTGTGAGCCAAAAAATGGGTTCGGTCGAGCTAGTAAAGCAAACCACTTATTGTTGAAAAACTTACTTCATTATCGCGAGCAAATTATAACACAATTTCAGTTGTCCTTAAATTAAAATCTTTGTTGCAAGAAACAACATAATTTTGCTGATCAAACATTTTACTTAAAAACCCTGAAATTCTGAGCACAAAAAGGTTAAGCTCGTCACTTGTTTTAGTCACTCGTTGATATAAATGTATAGTTTAATTAATGACTAGTGAGGATCTCTTCATACATTCCACCATATAATTATGTATAGAGCTTTGTATTTATTCAACTTAAGGTAGTGCATATCCTTCCTAACTTTAGATTGAGATTTTGTAAATTAGTGTTAAAATGTATTGGTTTTAAACCAAAATATGAATAAAGCACACAAATATTGAATGTCTACAATGTGTTTATGTTATTCTATCCGTCTTTAGCTTTAAAATGATATATAGTTTGACCATATTGTACCACATTGAATGAAGAAAAACCAAAGCGAAGTTTTAATGAAAGTTATCCCTCCTATGAACCTTAAGTCTCTTAAATTGTTTTGCAATTTTTACAGTTGCAAAATTGTTCAACCACCCTCATTCATTTCGCTTTTTATCAAGACAATGTACTTGTATGAAAATAAGGGTATGTGCAAAAATACCCGTTTTATGCTTTAACAAATAAAGTTTGAGAGTTCGTTGTTTTTAGTAATATCATATTTTTAACAATTTAATTTTAAAAAGTGGCGCATAAGTTACATTATGCTCAAACATTATGCCTTAATAAAGAGAAAAAACTTTTGACTTTTTTAATCACTGGATAGCTTATTGTTTTTTAGGCATATAAACGGAGTAGTATTTAGATTGCACGACTGAACACAGCAAAGCATTCTTATATAATAATGCATATCATGGTGGGAATTTATATATCAAAACAATAAACTCATACCAGCTATTCTTATATTGGCTTTGTTTTTATAATTTTTCAAAGAACTGTATGTGAACATTGCTTGCTGAAACTGTCGAATAATAACATTACATCTATTAAAGGTTAAATCTCGTTAATATTTTATGAATTTGTATCTCCCTTACAGCCTTAAAATTTAATCGGATATCACAGCTTTAAATTAATAACAATTACTAGGAATATGGACGTAAATATCTGAATAAAAATAGGTTTTAACCATTAAACAAAAATCATTTCCCTCTTGCGTGTTTATATACTGCACCAATTCTGTTTTAATCTAGTATGTACATGAATTTTTCTTATTGCCTATAAGCAGACCATTTATCGCATATTTAATAAATTCAAAACATTATTCATAAGTTAATACAAACATATCAATCGGCTTTAAAATTTTAATGGAACCTGTAAACAATTAAACCTTGGCCATCGCTTTGGAAAGATAAATGCATAGCATTTGGAATTTACATGGAAAAAGACATGCCGATCATTTAACCCAGAATTTATCTCAAAACACACACATTTAAACAAAAGTTAACCCGATTGCAATTAAAAAATGAAAACCATTGAAAAAGAATATCACATACAATGTACATTGATTCACTTTATAGCTTCTCGATGGCTGGATATAAGCCAAAGATGTAGATTAATTCTGAATTGAAGTTTACTAAACATCAACAACATGGCTTTTTGTCACAAATTTTAAGGACTAACCGGGTAATTACCAATAATGTTTATTGAAATGACACTGTCAACTGTTTATCTTTATTGTTTCATGATATGTTTGATCACGTCTCTTTCATCCATATTCTCACCGAAAGTAAAACATTGAATAAATGCTTTTGATATTTTTCAATTTATTAAATCTCTAATATTTTAGAGGCATAATACAAAACAAGACTTAACAAAAGAATGAAACAACTGAACGAACTAATTTCGGCTTCAAATCATACTGCTGACATTCGTAAAGTAAACCAAATATAGCCTTTAGGGCTTTCCCGATCAGATGTTCTTCGTTTAAAATGAAAGTAACAGGTTGTTTTTGCAACGCATAGGAATCTTGATCATTCAACCATGTGTTGATGCAATTCAAAGTAAACGTTCCGGGTATTTTTTTCTCAATATTTTTTTGTAATTTCACAGCACCTACATAACTGCCGGGTTGCTTAGCATTAAAATAGTATTTTGAAAGAATACGCTCCTTTTGTAATTTATTCATGGTAAATCAATATTTCTCGTTTATTTATAAACATTGGCAATGTGCACTATACGAAAACAACTTTAAAAATGAACAAAATGCATACTTCATTGCATTTAAAATATTTATTGTATACACATAGTGATCTCATTACAAAACATGAACAGTGCATACTTTTATATGTTAAATGTGATAAAACACTGATGAGTACAGATCGCGGTGGTGTAGTGGATGAGGTGTCCGCCTAGCGATCGGGAGTTCGTGGGTACGAACCCCGATCGGGGTGCGTTCCATTAACTCCTCCATAGACACCTTGTACTGGTTCTTCCCAGGAAACGGACTCGATAATGTCCCTCTGCCTATAATGCTCGAAAGAGCGGTTGGCAGTATACAAAGAAGAAAAAGAAAGAATGTTTTCTGAAATTTATTTGTCAACAAACATGTGCTCTTCAACTCTCTCAATTGTCCTCCCCTCTAAATTCAGCAAGACTGGAGGAGTATTTCCCCTTACATTAGCAATCAGATAAAAGAGTATTTCCTCTTACATTAGCAATCAGATACAAGATTATTTTCCTTTACACTATGAATATCAAATTAAACTGTACAAAGTTAATATTATAAACATTATAACATTACAAAATATCAAGCATTTGTCATCAATTTAAGGTAACAAGCTTTTCGAAGTAATACATTGAGAAATATTAAGGGTTACACCAAACATTGTAGCATTTCCGTTAGCATAAATGTCACATGTCTATATTTGCTTTGTTGCTTATTTTACAAAATGACGAAAGCACATTATTTTCTAACGAAAATTGCTCCGTTCGATACAATAAAACCAATGATGTTGTTTTCATTTCAGAAGGCTTTCATTGCGTTGGAGTGCATTGAACGACATCATGGCATAGAAGAACATACCCGGGAATAATACCAGCAGCAACGAGTGTAAATAAAGCTATCCTTTTCATCATGTCAGTTCTACACTTCACGTTTTTTGTAAAAGTTCGTTCTGGATATTTACATTGTTTATATCATACACAAAAGAAACATTCCCATCAATATTATCAGGACACTTCATTTCTACTAGAAGATCAATCCTTGACTGAATAATAACGTTGAATTACTGTGTTTTTATATCAGTTACAGCGAAACAATCTGTCTTCTTTCCGTGTAATTGTAATCACCATTTTTTCATCTTGGCTTTCCATTGATCCGTTTTCATAATGGCTAAAACGTCTTTGCTCTCTATAACTCGTTTGTGAAGGAAACCCATATCTGGGGTAATATTCGAAATAGCCATCATGTTTTCCCAAGAACGTATTATAGCATTTTCATCAATTTTCTACAGAATACACTTTTTATCACCATTAAAGGAACTCCATATAAGGAACAAACACAATCGAAAGTTATACTGGTTTTATTTACATCCGTACTCGCTAAGCATACAAAACAGTCTGTCTGGTGTACATGCTATCAAAGAGGCATTCATGCCGGAGGCGTGTCCTGCAAGTAGGCGTGGCCAGTGCAAGCTACACCACAATCCCTCCTTTTTTCAAACCAATTAATGCATGTCTACAAATACATACTCTAAACATAAACCCATACATTTACAAATAATTCATAATAACAAATTACACCATGCATTTATCAAACAATCTAAACTTAATTTAATCAAAACAAAACATCACAAATGAAAACATTTTATCAACTAATTGCTATCTTGATAACCTCCACGCGTGGCTACAAATGTGTGTTAGACTGGTCTCGTCCGTTTCAATCGATCGTTTTTAGATAATATACTCTAATGAATCCTCGCTTCACTTCTCTTTTGTACTCGAAATTACAAAAATGCGATCGGTTTAAAGGTGTAAGTGTAAATATACATCAAACGCTGAGATTTAAGTCTCTTGACTAAATTAACTACAAATTACACCCAATTATTGTAACGCTTAAGTATGTAAACCACGTCAGGTACATTTAAATGCTATTTAAGAGCCGGGGGTTAATATTTATTTTGAAGTAAAAATGGAAAATGCTGTCATGTTTAAACTCCTATTCATAATCACCATTATATTATTTCTAGTTCAATCAACATAACAACTCATGAAGTTTATTGAGTAAAAGACGCGTGCTTATTTATACTAGCGGACTGGCTCGAAAATGCTTAAATCGAAGTACACGAAAGTAAAATGACGGATGAAAAGATAAACAGCCTAATCCAACGACACTATTTAACATGTGCATGCATACTTGTACCTAAACGATCTTATTATAACGCATCAATATGGCGGATCCATCCTATATTAAACCGACGGAAGTCGTCAATATAGCGGCAATCATTCAAACCGCAAAAATGATCGCTCATCAAAAGTTGAACCGACTGAAATCGTCAATATAGCGGCAATAAATCGAACCGCTTAAATGGGTATCATATACCAAACCGACGGAAACTGTCAATTAATCGAACCGCCCGCTAAAATGCTCACTTATCATATATCAAACCGACGGAAGTGAAACCGCCGACATTCTTACTCATCATATATAAAACCACCGGTTGTAAACCGTCAATATGGCCGCCAAACCGCCAACATTTTTACTCATCATATATGAAACCGCCAAAAACCTACGGTTGTAAACCGTCAAGATGGCCGCCAAACCTATCAACCAATCAGAAGGCCGATCTCACTCCATTACAACCAATCAGAAGGCCGGAACAGGCATAAACCGTCGTACCGCCAAAACAAAATGGCGCTGAAACACCTACTTTTACCCTACTTGTATTCGCAAGAAACTGGATTTTCTGAATAAATAAAAATATATAAAATAATGGTATACGTTATCCGTATATTTTGTTTCTAAGTATTACAGTATTTAAATACTAATTCATTTTTCAAACCGTGATTATGTAAACAATATATCATAGTCTGCAGTCCAAAACGTAGCATAACTAAAGATTCTATGCGGTAACGTATTATATAGCCAACATGTAATCCACTAATAATCAGACACTTTTTATTTGCAGCCTCCCATAGAAATAGTTGATAGTTGATAATATAGCCATCACAATTCACATGTTGATTTAACGAACGAAACTTTAATCGAGATATTCAAATTATAAGATACAAATGGCAGAGAGCAGGCTTCTGGTATACATTGTAGTTGTTGATATTGTAAATTAAAAGATGGCAACCAACGATGCCAACATATCATTCCAATTTGATTAATCAATATTTGTGTTCAATGTACATGTGTCAACGAGAAAAATCGATGAAATCATTTGAAGCCGACGACGACGTTGTCACATATTAATTACAAAATGTAATTAGAGTTGACACAATCATTATGAAAATCCGATATACAAATTTCTTACAACACTTCTCATAATTTGTTCTACGTATTCGTTGTCTATTATTAACTCATGATATAATAAATACACATTATACACAACTATAAGTAGTATTGTGACGTGATTACTAACCCCAATATTTACCTCAGATGGGCTCCAATTATCGGACGTCTTTCTTTAACCTTTCAATTAGCCACGTCCAAAATAATCTTAAAACTGAACTGAGAAACCTCAATCACGTTCCTAATACTACATTTTAAATAGATGTTCTCTTTACAGTATTTACGAACAAATAAAAACTAATACAATACTGCTATAAATATTTAACATAAGACACATAACTATTGTTCATTAAGTAATATAATCATATTATCTGCAATATAAACAAATGATATATAATACAATTATGAAAATAACCGTGCTTTTGTAAACTCTCCAATAAGAAACTAGGAGGGAGATTAAAATACAAAATACAGCCACATATACTGTAGTACAGTACTTCTTCAGTGTTATCTTTGAAAACATTATCTTTACACCTATAGTAACGTACTGTGAAGGTCCTGTTTTCTTATTGCCCAACTGAATGCAATAGTTAAAATGTTATTTCACAAACGTGCATGTTCGCGTAATGCCAGTCAGCGTCGTCAAGCATACCTCCATAAAACAATGCGTACTTGTTAGTATGCTGATCATGGTCATTCTCAAAAGGAGAAGGAGACATTAGAACACCAGACAACCAACGCCATACGCCGCTGCTTTCCTTATATGCTCCTAGCCAGAAGTCTTTGTGCTGCATCAGCGTCTTGGTTCTGTCTAACAGGGACGGCGATTCCGCACTCACCAATTTCCAGCCTAACCTTTCGCAGTTTTGCTTGGACTGGAACCAGTCTAGGCGATCCGGTATACCAACGAACACTTTGTCGTTTGGATAAACCTTCAAAAAATAAAACATCAAGTTTTGTTGGAAATGCTTCTTGTTGATCCATTGACAATAAATGCAAATGTTAAATGTGCTTGCAGAAACTTGGGGAATAGATTGTTACAAAAATTCTAAGTAAACGGTAATGACAATGGGGTATTTCTAAACACTTGAACTCAAATACAACGAATTCTGAAAGCACAGACGCCAAAATCGTGTCGACCCAAATCCTTTAAAAATAAATCAGAAATATTTATTGCACAAAATAGCAACGCAAAATATTGAAAACTGCCAGAATGGAAACTGAAGATTGAAATTCGCCACATAAAATGTTCATAGTAATCCAAATTATTTACGTTCACACTGGTTATGATCAAAATCGAAACCATTTGTAAAACGATACTGTCGCGAAATTTTACAGTCATCTGACTTTTTAGCGATTTTGACAATCCATTCGCTTTTGCTGCTCTCAAAGAGCTGGAATTCTATGGAGATACCCTTGCTGTTGTCAGTTTTATCAACAACCTTATCTTTATGTACTCAGAAAAGGAATCTTATATCAAAAACAATATTTACATAATGTGTGTGCTAACTGAAATTATTTGGCTTTATTTCTGATGTTTATGTTGATCCACCTTAAATGATTGAGCCCAATTAATCACAAACAAGTTAAATTAGAAAATAGTAAAGTACATCGAAAGAGAACTACTCCATAAGGTCCCTTTAATATAATTAAGACTTTGATACTGTTCATTCACCTCTTTG
The DNA here is from genome assembly GCF_020536995.1 of Dreissena polymorpha. NCBI lineage: Eukaryota > Metazoa > Mollusca > Bivalvia > Myida > Dreissenidae > Dreissena > Dreissena polymorpha. Next base: position 97,646,657 of record NC_068363.1, read on the forward strand.
TCTCTTGGCCAAAACCCGTAGATTTTAAATGATTTTAGCGATACATTTTTAACAATTATGTGGCAGGGTCCTTTCCATATCAAAGCAAAGGTCATAACATTTTTATTTCGCGTGGCCATAAATGTATTTATAACATGTATACAATCATCGTTGATATGACAATTAATATAGAACAAAGTGACTTTTTTCTAGAAAGTCTATATCTTTTTACACACAATGTAATGCAGGCAGATCAAACGCAATTTCCGCTATGACAAAAACAACAACAAAAAACCAATGCTTTTTGGATCGTTGTTACATCAGTATATTATGAATTGGTTACAATAATTTATATCGATCCTGTTGATAAACTATACGATATTCCTCTCTTTTTCAACAACCTCTTTTAACTGAGCAATAAATATTTTTTTTTTAATTGGTAAGCTATGGTATTCAGTATATTTAAGATAGATGTTATTACAGATATTGAACATGTGTTGTACGTGTACCTTTTATTCTAGATTTATGCAATAAGTCATTATAAGTCGTGAACAAATGGAACTCTGAATCACCCCCCCCCCCCACCGCCCACATGCCAAACAAAATGAGATAAATTCTTTTCAGATGATTTCTTACAGAGGAAAAGAGTAGGAAAGGATTTAAAATGAATGATAAATATATTGAATTGTAACAAACTAGGATTATCCACAAAATTATGAGAACAAACTCTTGCTTTAAAGGGGCATTTTCACAGATTTTGCATGTTTTGAAGTTTGTCATTAAATGCATTATATTGATAAATGTGAACATTAAAATTTAAAAGCTCCCGTAAAAAAAACAAAAATACAATTTTAAAAGGAACAAAAAGTAGCTCGCAGCAGGGCTCGAACCAGTAACCCCCGGAATCCTGAAGTAAAAACGCTTTAGCCAACTGAGCTATCCTACCAAGCTACATAAGATGTGCATTTTATACGTTATATAAGCAATATTCGTAGTTTCACAAATTTAAACGACAACAGAACTCTCGAAATTATTCAATCGTTTCGCGTTGCAACGCTTTATATTTTTTAGGTTTTAAATCGTCAAAAGATCTATATAATGGCTATATTAGACCATGGCAAATGCCCAGTAATACTGTTTCCTCACAAATATCATGACTAAACCGAAAATTTGCGAATCAGAAACAACTTTTTTCAATTTTGTCAATTAACCAAACCGTTAAAAGATCCCTTTAAAATTGGGCTTGTTGGATAATAATACGTGCACTTTTGAATAATGTCAGAAAAGAATCAATTACTCTGGATTTTATTCAGGAAGTGTTACACCGTACAGATAATTATTCAAGACACGCCCTATAGCTTTAAATCGCAGATATATAAATAGAAATAAACTGCAAAATGTTACTTCTGTGGATTCAAATGTAAATGAAACTGGTTTAAGCTTTTCAAGCAAAGAAACGCTCCCAAATTGTCAGAGCCTTATGGCTAGCCTACGATTGGCCTAGAATATTTTATGCAAACACAACAAGTGAATCAAATATATATTTTTTGGAGAGTGATAAGACTAATATGCAGTTCGTAAATGCATGAAAATCTAAAATAATTGATGTTATGCCAGCAACTCCCATTTTAAATGAAACTTGAAAAATGTATCTAATTGGTTAAGCTTTTTTGTTGTGTGCATATTGGATTCATAGTGTAAAACTGAACTCGTTGTGTAATGTTTCTTTAAAATATTAATGTAATTTTCATAAGTTGCATATATTGGGTTTATGCTATTTGAATTTTGTTATCATAGTTAAACTGTAAATGAAAATCTAAAACCCTTTTCATAAAAGATCACTTATTGTATTTATGTCATAAATATCAATAAATATTCCTGGGAAAGTATAAGAAAAGGTTACACAATTTAAAAGAAATCTAAATATATACAGTGTGTGTATCGATAGCAATATCCCTCATTAAAACACATTACAAATGGTAAAATAAGTCTACAAATGTACATGTCTTTGTAAATTAGATTAAACCTATTTATTTGAGCTCAAGCACATCGAAAGCCTAAGGCTTATTGAAACGCTCTCGAGTCCGTTTCCTGGGCCTAGAACCAGTACTTTGTGTATCTGGGAGAAAATCTAAAGAACGCTCCCAAAGTGGGGATCGAACCCGTGACCTCCTGGTATTTTGTGTGTATATACATGTTTTATGAAATGAAAAATAATGTCAACCAAAACAAAATGTGTATCTATGTCTGACATTATTTTTTGAACAAATATGTACCACAGAAAACAAAAATTTGGATAATTTCGAGTCCGCGGTCATTGTTGAATCGAAAATATCCGAATTAAACTCTTGTCACGTTATAAACCAACAATGGCATGCAGATAAGAAACATATTCTGTTATAATTTGGTGGATTTTACATTTCAATTTGCAAAACACGTCACATGCCAAGTATTAATTCGTAAGTAACTGTAAATTATTTGATTGTATTCACAAATTTCAACGGTATTGAATTATAGCATGGGAGTAATAAGTCACGTCTGTGCCAGACTTTCTATGCGGGGTCAGCATCATCGACAGGTCCAGTCGGTACTATGAAACTGCTGAAGTTGGTTTCGAGAATTTTGCGTTTGTACATTAATAAATAATAATGAGAGAATTTCAAGCTATTCGTTCCAAAAGTAAGTGCAGCATAGTTGGACTCATGTTACCTAGCAGATATTCGTTCCTCTATTGTACACGATGTATGTAAGGTTTAAAATAGTTTAACGTTGCAATGTTACAATATAGATAATAATAGGTTAGTGTTGAATATAGATTAGGTTTATCATGCGATGCTTAGAAAACAAATAGCACGAGCCTTGGCGAGTGTTTTTTCGTTTTCGTGCCGAGCATGATAAACCTGATCTATAATCAACACTAACCTATTATTATATTTATCCCACTTTTTATTCAGTAAACCATTTAATTTAAACAAAATTAGTTTAACTGGATAATTTTGCGTTTTCATAATTGTTTGCCGTACTTTGATAATGACTGTAGTGTAACCAAGGTCAGTGTATTACTCCGCGTTCCAAAAATAAACGCTGATCAAATAATATTTTTTTTATTCACAATATCGTTCTGTGACAAAGAGTCGTGCGTTATTAATTACAATTTTATTCATATTGAATTGCAAATCTATAATAATTTAACATTAATATAACATTTGGTTGTTATATACAAGGAACTACATTTGTTTACAACTTAGCCTAACAACGTAGCACATGCCGTTGATTATACCACACATTTAATAAACAGGGCTTTAATCAAACGAATTCGCTTTAAAAGGGGATAAAATAATATATTGATATCGTGATTCACTTAGTTAAAATAGTAAAATGATATGATTATATGTCTGTATAGAAATAGCGAAAGATGTATTTCAATGTGATATCAATATTTTGGCGATATACTTAATAAATTTGTGTTTAATATTTTCCCAACGCAGATATTGAAACCGTCCAAAGTTGCAAAGACGACTTCGATATTTGAATGTTTTTATTTAAAAAATAATGCATAATAATGACAGTGGTTTAATTTTCTAGTAACGCGCACAGTGAATTATTGGCGCCTGCGAGTACACGGACATATCCAAACACAACATTGTACATGTTTTAAGACTATGGCGTTTTATCTCTCTACATCAAAACTAAGTATCATGGTCGTGTTTGCTCTTATTTTATAATCGCTTTTGGTGCAGTGCCTAAATTCCCCTTTATGACGAAAGGATTCGTGGTCGAAATAGATGCTTTGCGTTTCTTCACTGCTACAGTATAATTACATCCCTTAGTTTTAAATTTGCCAGGTGAATAATATGAAATTATAACTTGTTCTTCATAAAGTAAGTTAGGGACGATTGAGCTTTACCGGTACGCAACACGTAACATTAAACAGCGTACCCTAACCCTAATCATAAACCTTAACACCTTAACGCAACACCTTACAATCCTTTTATCCTATATATTTTCTTATTATCGGGGGCTACCGCCCCCAAATCCCCGCTTTGTCGATAGTGGTAAACAACTGCAAACCGGTAAAGTTCAATCTAGCCGTAAGTTAATTGTTTGGCTAAAAATAATGTATTTAGCATTTAAAGACTATTTAATATTTAAGGAATGTGTCTAGTAAAATCCTGCGTATATATTATGCTAGTTTCTGTGTTAGTGAAGGAGAAATGCTGATCGGTAATCTCCGTAGAGTGCGGAGGGAATTCGGAAACGTCGGTAGTTTCCGGATCGTGTCTTTCCGTTGGCTAGGTGGCGCTTTGTTCGCCAGTATATAAAGACGCGCAAATCGGCAAAGTTAGGGAGTTCTCTTGCGGATGCTAACGGAATTGCTTTTAAAGAGAAAGGTATAGTACTCGCATGAACAGTATTCTGGAGCAGTTGAGTATTTACGTTGACTGCAAGCTTTAAACGGTGCTGCCCGGGCTGCAGAGTTCCGGTTTCTTGGAGAGGGTTTTCAGAGTGTTGGAGACTACGGACGTCGTACAAGGCAGTGACGGAAGCTTCACCTAAGGCCTTGGGGTGACGCGAGCCAGTGTCTTCGCGGAAGCCAGTAGCCTCACGAAGCCGGAGGGTTCGTTGAAGGCATCGATCCCCTCTGTGGTCGCATTGTAAATATTCGTAGCAACTCGATTATATTAAGTTCCTAATCAAAAGGCAGGCAGCCTGAGGAAAATTATAATTTGTATAGTGCTCAAGGAAATAGTTAAGTGTGTTTAAGGTCGTGCACACAGCTCTGGGTGGCGGCCTTAGGAAGTCGGCGGCTCGCGCTACACCTTCTTTGGGATGCAAGTGCGATATTTAAAAAATTAAACCAATCGACTAAATCATCGTATAAAGCAAGTAAAATTGAATGTACGGAATTATCCGACATTTAATAATTAGATTTTGACTTTTCTTTGTTTTTAAAGGAAACATAAAGTGAGATATGAAATCCCATAAATAGTGTAAGAATGAAAGCGAGATCTGAAAAAGTTCAAACAGTTGGAAATAATATGTTTCATGTTTTCTTTTCCTAAGTATATTCTGTGATTAAATGTTAAAAAATGACACAATTGTTTATTTGGAGTCCTTATTCCCTTGTATATCTGCACAATCTTTTATTTACTACAGCGTTTAAAGAACACAATTTAAAGAGGTAAACCAGTATCCACCTCTTTACCTTATTTAAGGTATACGTTCTTTAAACAGGGAAAAGGAAAAAAAGTCCCTTACTAATGATACAGTGAACAATTATAACTATTTTGTACTTATATTGCGTCACCTTTTTGTTGTTCAAATGGTCCCAATTATCAATAGTATTATTTAAATAACTCAGACCATTCCCAGGTATATATTAATATATGCGAATCTTCAAGTATAATGATGTAATTTGCATCCACTTAAAGTAGATGTGTTAAAACCCAGTCCACACGTGTTCATTAAAACCAAACCTATTAACTTTTTACCGTATTGCTTATTCTCCAGCAAGAAATGCAACTAAATGCACTATAAATATCTAAATATAAATGTGTATACGTGTTTTCGCTATTTTTAATTATATTTTTCAAGTGTTGTATTAATAAAGTGTGTTTATTATTTTACTTACTTATATATCTTAATAAAAGTTGTGTGGAAGATGTTACTCAAAGGTTGGTGTTGTTTTTAGGGTAGATTAACTAATACAGTGCAATAATAACTTACAATAATAACATTAGAAAATAGTAACACCTCAAAAGAGCGTTTTCTTCTATTTCCAGTTAAATACATTTCTTAGGGAATACTTAACAAGAAATATCTTTAAAAAAGATATACGGCGTAAATAGTTTAATGAATGAGATCAAGGATAGCGAATGTCTTTTTCTGTGCAGTTCTTAGCTGTATCACACGCAGTACGGGATGTTACGGGGAGTTTTCGCGGCTTATTTTACATTATAACATATTGCTGGTCATAAACCTATAAATACAAAACAGAAAACCAAAAGAAGAATGAAAGTGAAATTTAAACATATGAGTCAACCGGCCACACGAGAACAAACCTGTTTTAGTGGTCTGTCGGGCATTGCTATTTGATTCGATTATTCACAGTATCGAGAATCATCGTGCTCATGCTTAAAGTAGTATTATGGGCATTTTGCACTGTTGAATTGAACTGAAAAGAATTAACAGGTCAAAATAGTTAGTTAAAATGTGGTTACTGATCAATTATCTGCAACTCACCTTGCTACCAGTTGTTTATAAAAATATATTTTATATTCGATATTCTTACGTGACCCACCCAGTCCTGTAAGCCGAAATGATCCGTAAAACAATATTGTGTTTTTGTGTCGTATGAACAAATCTGCACTAAAACTAAATTTAGGTTCAACTCGTAAACGCATGATCAGTTGTCAAACGAAAGTACGGTTGATATTCAAATGCATTATTTTTCTCTTTCTGGTATATTGATTTAGTATGTTGATGCTGCATTAATTACTATAAGTGTATATGAAGTAGAAACATCAAAAATAATCAACGGTTGCGATAGACTTTAGTACATTAGGCAATATGGTGGAATAATTATTGTTAAATTTATTAAAAATAATATTTATCATTGTATTGTTGAAAACACATTAAGAATCTATTATTGACATACCATAATTATATTGCTGAATATCTTCTTTTAACATATTTCTGGTCTAAAGAAAATTCCAGGTCACCTAGTTCACGGATAGCGTCTTTATTATATAACGATTATTTTACTGACCGCGAGCTCCGGTGATGACCTGTATATAAACTCTGAATGTCCGCGAATTGACCCGAAACCTCGCGGGTTGAAATGCAATTCTTTAAAGTGAGGCCTCGCTTCCACTGCTCTTTATACTTTTACATGTTAACATGTTGACAGGAATATGGAAGTAAGTACTAAATATGAGAACATAGCCTTTTAAGTATAAACGCTTTTGCGCTGGTAATACTCTGAAAATAAAAGGTGTACGCACAAACTGTATTGATGTCGAGAATTGAGTGTAAAACTGTTCTATCTATTAAGCCTTTTCATTAGAGATAAAATTGTTTCATACAGTAAAACAGTGTTACAAAGACGCGGATATGTTTCCAATGTTCTGGTGGTATACTCAAATCAGCCAATGGAATAAATGAAGTGTATTCATTCGTACCTAGCCGCGGGAAATTTTATTTGAATTTTATTGGACACTTACAAAGGTCAAGTCAGGGTGAAAAGCTGGCTTAATACAGCTTACGCCGAAAAATCAATGATGAACGCTATGTAGCTTGTAGACTTAGCTAACATTAACCAGGCAACGAGAATCGGGTACAGTAAAAAATCAAGATGGCTGCATCTTTGGATTACGCCAGTTTAATGTGGTACACTTTTAAGTGATATTATCGCAACCGTATTTTTGTTGTTTTTTTCACTTCATATACACTTATATGTGTTAATGCAGCATCAACATACTAAAACAATATCCCGGAAAGGGAAAAATAATGCAATTGAATATCAACCGTACTTTCGTTTAAAAACTGATCATGCATGTACGATTTGAACCTAAATTTAGTTTAAGTGCAGACTCGTTCATTCGACACAATTTTGTTTTACGGATCATTTCGGCTTACAGGACTGGGTGGGTCACGTTAGAATATCGAATATAAAAATATATTTATATAAACAACTGGTAGCAAGATGAGTTGCAGATAATTGGTAAGAAAGCACATTTTAACTAACTCTTTTGACCTGTTAATTCTTTTCAGCTCAATTCAACAGTGAAAATGCCCATAATATCACTTTAAAAAACAATATGAACAGTAGATTTTTAATTGATAGACATCGTTACTATTTTAATTGACTGACGAAGAAAGTTATGCTCTAAGAAACAAATGACTGCCTTACCAACAGGAAGTAAATACAAGCAATTTCAAACAATGGAATAAACTCACCAAAATGATTCTAGCCTGTATATATTATTCTATTGACTGGCCATTTAGTATGTAATTGGTCAGTTATAATTATTATGTGACCAGGCTAGACTGGACAACAATTTAGAAGGAAAAAACAGTGAATAATGCAGCTAGAAATTAAGGTAAGACACTAAAGAATTCAATAAATAGCTTACATCAATAAAGTAGACTAATTGACACTGGGGACCAACGTTGTTCATGTAATTGATAATATCTCTTAAGTCATATGAAGAGTATAATATCGGTTTAAAAAGTAAACAGTGCATGATAAGGTACTTTTTAAGCACAACTTAATCCTTGTTAAACCAGGGTCTTACCTTTATGTAACCGCTTGCAATTTGCAAATTCTTCAAACGGCCATACATAGCATCCTTCAAATAATACAAGTCACAGACACCAGCGTCGGGTCCACTGTTAGAATACACAACAAACCGGCACCCCTCATTGCATAACGACAAACACGCGAAACGATTCACCGCAGATTTGGTTATTGTGTCCTCGTATGTCACTGAAAGAGGTGCAGACATCTTGAACTTGGCTGTCTTGGTTGAAAACGCACATCTGGTCAGAAGAATAGCAAAAACGACTTTAACAAGTTTTCCGTCCATCTTGTCTGATTTCGACGCCATCACGAGATCGCACAAACCGACGCGCAACAATGAATGGTTAGTTTCCATCCATGGTATAAATAGTTCTCAATAATTATTGATTGAAGTTATTTCTTGACACCGCTTCCGGAAAACTAAGTGCAATATTGTTTATCAAATAGCTATGTAGTTGATGTAAACAAACGCCATGTATGATTCTACTGTACAAATAACCATGCTTTAGGTTGTATTTGCAGTAAAATTCCGTTGAAAAGTTTAATCAATATCTGTTCTATTTTTGCGCGAAAGTTTGCGGATGTATCAACAAAGTTTTTCAAGTAATTCCGTTTTAAAAACAATACCGGTAGTGCCGGCGGATTTATTTTTACAGATGTTTGCACTACTTTTACGTATGTTGTACGCATTAAACAGAACACTGAAACTGCTAAATTCGGATAATAAAAATGTAACACAATGTGGCATTCTGTCTGGAAACTCAAATTCAATGCAAATGTTTCAAATATTGACAACGAAAGGGTCCTACTTACTGTCAATAAAAAAAATATTATGTAAACACAGGAAAATTAAATATATATTGAGATCGGGGCTATATTTACAATCGGTTTAACATCATTAGAGAAATCAGAAATCGCCGATATGTCAATAATATGGTAAAGTGGCCTTACGTGGCAATAAAATGGTGCAACACGTTTTTTGGGGAACTAAAAAGACTTAGGTATACAATTAGTTATATGCATAAAAGAAAATTTCACGGATATATACAGATTTGGTAATAACGTGATTATCAAAAGAAAGTCAAGATGGCGACATCCGTGCAGAAAAAAGGTCGTTTTTATATTCACTTTATAACTCGACTGAACTAGCGGAACATTTTTTGCATGAGCTTTTCGCCAATAAGCGTGTGATCGTCGCTTTGTTCCCCTTATTTTATTACTCTCATGCATACAAATAAAGACATGTTAATATTTCAAATCCGTATACACGTAATTTTTGGTTGCTTGTATAGTGGTCTGGTATGCCGTTAAAATTTAAAACTTGTTAAATAAAGTTTTATGAAGCAACATGGTTTATGATCTTCATTGCTGTCACATTTAATGTTATCATAAAAGATCCAGTCAAATTTCGGAAAATAGAAATCTTAATTTGAGGCTGTTCTTTGCCGAGTACATTTACGTCGACGTTATCACAGAGGTACAACGAGATACATACCTCGACTAAATATTCAAACCTATTATCATATTATAATACAGAAAAAGCAATATAAGATTTAGAAAATCTCATACTGTCACACAAGTGTCCGTTTCTGCATAATCAGGCATTACGAGGAATATTATAATACTTTTTACAGATTCAAAAAGGATAGGCGCATATCATTCGAATTAACACAACATTAATATTAGCTATAAAAAAAGATAATCATCCTTCGAAATCAGTAGATAATAAAGCGTTTCTAACGCTATTCATCGATAATTTAATGTGTGTTACCGACATAGTTTTTAAGGTAATAATTCAAAATTTGCGTGGTGAAGTGGTAGCCTGTCAAGGCAAGGCAGATTTCTTTTATTTTTTTCATGCTATGACAATTATAAAAAAAACTATTACAAATATATTTGTTTTGCTTTAAAATTTATATACAAATGTGATATTTTCTCATAAAGGGCATTATAATAGATTTCGCTAAATGTAAACTTTCCTTGTGCACCTTTGCATACATTGCCATAAATTAACATAGATATTACATTAATAAAATGGTTTGCATTTTTGGTACATGATGCGATGAATATTAAAAGTGGTTAAACTGTCGTGCATACATGTGTTTGTGACCTGTAATTGACGGTTCATATTATAAACTTACTTCGCTTTAATCCGATCCATGTTTTTGATAAACAATATAAATAATATAGTTTACACTGATGAATTGATGGGGACACATTGTTCATAATATATTTGTTTACATAAATTTAAAGAATCTGAAACGATGAATCACTTCTTATCATATGCCTTAAACGGGTTCAGGCATTCGACAAATGAACAAGTCATGTGGAAGTAAAGAAATTCCTGAACAAGTGTAAAGATTATTGTATGTTTTGTATATTGCATGAGTGTATGATCTGGCTCTTGCTTTTTAACAACAAAAATCTAGTCTGACCACAAAATGTTAATAAAACCTTTATTTTATGTTCCGTGATGTTATTGCATTTAAGCGACAAAACAGCGTCATGCGATGTGTCGATAACATAATTAGAAGCAAGGGTAAATGCTGAAAATGGTATATTTCACATGATAAAATAAAGCATTCCAAAGCGCATGTATTCACAGAAAACAAGGTAAAGCGATAAAGCGATTGAAATGTATTATTTGCCTGTGTCCTGTTGTTAAGCTGATGTGACTGGGTTCTTATATATTTCCTTTTACCCATATTAGATAGATTGAAACTTCATTAAATGACAAGTTTGGTCGCGATAACTGAAGTGAAAAATTAAAACAATTAATATTTAAGAGCGGTTTCTTAGCTTAAACCTTATTAAATGCTCAGTTGATTGCACTGAAGCACGGGTCACTCAATATAGTTCGTCATGTGTTTCAAAGAAGTATGTTCATGGACATATGACTCTTGTGAACATTCATACATCTGCTTCATGATATAATTTGGGAAACTACGAGGATTGCTTATATAGGTAAAAAATACATCCGCTTATAGCATTAGCATGGATGGTCGAGTGGCCTAAGCGGAAGACGTTTTACTCCAGGACTCCAGAGGTCAGTGGTTCGAGCCCTGTTGAGGGTTACTTGTTTTTCCTTTTTTTAAATTGTATTATTGTTGATTTTACTGGAATTTTAGGTCCAATGTTTAAATTTATCAATACAAAGCATTTAATGACAATCTTCAATACATGCCAAAACCGTTGAAAAGGCCCCTTTAAATTCTCAAAGAAAATTATTGAGACCGAGTGTACTTCTAGAGAAAATTTGACTCCCTTGGTCTATATCACAGAAATATGTTGTCGCTGGTTATATGCATGCCTGCTTTCTAATTAAAAAGGTAATACTGTGTCTCAGATTGCATATGGGTGTTGTTGTTGTTTTTTCATATGTTCGTACTTAAATAATATTAAGCAAGCTCAAAAGCATCGATAGCAAACAGAGCTATGTTTGATCGATATGCTCATTTTGCATTTAAGAAATAATTCGTGTACGTTATAGTGTGTTGTCGAATAACCCACGGCCGGATGTTTAGATGCGTAGGGATTAAATCACGAGTGCGAAGCACGAGTGATTTAAAACCACGCATCTAAACGTCCGGCCGTGGGTTATTCGACAACAAACTATAACGTACACGAATTATTTCGATTCGAACACGGTTTTTGCTAAAGATTTATACAATGCATCTTATTTTTCTTGTGTACTATTTTATGTGAAGTTCAGACCATAAAAATAACTTTCGGCTGTTCTGTCTATCAGATCCGTTTTCATTCATAAAATACCGGATAATTACGCTGGTGGAAAATGTATCGGCATGTTTTGTTTAGCTACAGCGCGTGCTTTCAGTGTATAAGCTCCGCCCAATAACTTGATGCAGAATAACCCATGGACGATTTTCTTCTTTGTTTATATGAAATTTGGCACGTGCCGTGTTAGAATCCTTATTAAGTAATCGAAAATTGAAATTATTTACTTTAAAACAATTGGTCTTCCGTTTCCGGTGTACTTCCGTTTCCGGTGTAAACAGTAAAGAAATAAAATGTAGACTTTATTTTTTAACGTGTGCAATCAGTGTAGTTTGAAGAATTAAAACTGTTATTATGTAAATAAAGACAGACCTTAAAAAAAATGTATGTATAAAAACGTGTGAAAATATATGAAAGCAAATTAGTACTTTGATAAACTGTAATCTGTCTATGTGAAATACAATACATAGTAGTACACGTGACCAAAACAAAATAGTATGGAATGTACTTCATGAAAAGGAATCATAGTAATTGTAGAGGCAGTAGTGGAAGTGAATCTGATTTGAATTTGAACCCTAAAAAGCAGACAAAGACAAGAGGCCCGTCAGGGGCGAAAACCTCGGATTTACATGATTTAAGTGACCTTGTTGGGAACTCTTTTGCAGTATTATATGAGAGTGACTCGGGTGAAAACTCTATAGAAACTTTTATTGACACGTGCAATGTACAGACTTGTATAAATGTAGAAAATATCGCATTTTCTGATATGAAAGGAAATAAGAAGTCACCTAAAACTGGTCAAGCTATGGCGTCACATGAACCATCGCCCACCACTCGTGTATCGGGCACTGAGAGTAATAGCCATATGTGGAACGGTTCTGATAGTGATAAACTTAAAATTATTATGGACACTGTCGTTGACATAAAAAAGAACTAAGATTCCATGAGGAGATCGATTGACTCAAAGTTCGATAAACTACGCTCAGAAATGAAAGAGACAATTGATACACGAATACGGGCCTTACGGGACGAATTATCGGTGGAAATGGCGCGGGATAGTTCCCGCTGTGATCAGGTCGTTACTACTATTCAGTCTTTACAATTACGCATGGATATACTTGAGAACACGACGGATCAACGTAACGGTACATCCACGTCACATGATACCGAATTCGGTCAACGAAAAAATATCAATACATTGAATGACCCGAATCTAACGATTACAGCCAGTGGGATACTGTACAATGAAGGTGAAAATCTGTTAACAATAGCACCAGATCTTATTGAGGCAATGGGCGCTGATGTCTCCAATAATGTATTGGTCACAGGAGCTATAAGACTGCCAACTAGATTCACGAATCGTCCCGCTTTAGTAAAGATCACCTTCCAGAACTTAGATGAAAAAATCTTAGTCTTAAGAAACAAAATGGTACTGAAAGACCTCGAGTCGTATAAAAACATTTACTTGAAAAGCTGCAAGTCTCACATTGAAAGACTCGTAGAAATTAACGCAAAAGCAGTGCTTCGCCAGCTTCCGCAAGGAAAAGAGTTCCGAGTTAATGCGAGCGACCGTATCATTCAGCGTGCACGACACCAGGATAACATGGAATGGAAACAGCACATAGTTCAGATTAGGAAGCGTCCCGGTCTTACAGGTGAATTAAAGTGTCTCACTTAAATATTTGTGGCTGGACACGTGAAAACTGTAAACTCAGAGAACAAATTATTATCGCACTTGATTCGGATATTATTTCGCTGTCAGAAACTCATTTAGGCGAACAAAATGTGATAGATATAAACGGATATACTTGGTTTGGTTTCAACAGAGTTAACATTCATAGAAACGCACCGAAACCGTCAGGGGGCGTTGGCCTTTTGGTTAAAAACTGGATTATAACGGAATACGATATAAACGTTGTGGATAAATCTAACGATGGAATATTAGTCGTGCAATTTACACATACAGTAAACAAAATAACTATGATTTCACAGTGTTTTCATGTTACCTACCTCCAAAAAACTCGACTTGTGGTCGCGACGCCCAAGGCTTCTTTTCCCATTTGCTGGCCCAAATCTATATTAACAGTGAAAGTGACACAATTATCATTGCGGCCGATTTTAATTCGAGAATTTGGTATTTATCGGATATATTAAGTGAAACCGATTGTATCCCTCAAAGAAATGTGCTTGACAAACTATAAATCAACATGGACATGCATTTATTGAATTTTTAAATGATACACGGTTGTGTGTCCTCAATGGAAGATTTGATACAAGCAAGGGCAATTACATCAGTTTCTCGCAAGGGACGAGCTACAGTGGATTATTTGTGCATTCCGCAAGACAATTTTCACCTATTTAAGACCTTTGAAGTAGTCACGGTACAGTCTATTGTTGACGCGCACGGACTTCACGGATTACTGGGCGAAAGATCAAGGTTGCCAGACCATAACATACTTATCACGGAATTTAACAAACTGAGTGGTGAATATGAAGGCCAAACTAACGACAAACATGAACGGATTAACGGTCTCCGCTATAATCTGCAACGGATTCCCGTGGACTTCATGACAAGTGAGTTATCACGTCTGGCGTTGCTAGATATCATCTCAAGTATTGAAAGGTGCAGATAAACGCAAGATCAGGTGGATTTTATTTACGAGAAGCTATGCTCATGTATCAGTACTGAAATGAACAGCTCTGTCCCGAAATTCTGTGATTCAAAACACGTCAGGAAAAGATATAAACACAAAAAGCCTTTTTGGAATGAACGCTTGTCAGAACTATGGAGTGACTTATGCGTCAAAGAAAAACTTTATACCAAGTGCAATGGGGCTCGTTCGATTAAAATTGAGAAGAGAAGGGAGTATATAACCGCGAGAAATCTGTTTAACAAGGAACTGAGAACAGCGGAACGGCAGTACCGCGAAGCAATTGCCCTCGACGTTGAAGACATGTCCACAAACAATCCAAGAGACTTTTGGAATAAAATAAATAAACTTGGGCCAATGAAAAATAAAGATATTCCCATTGAAATAATAGACAGTAACGGGCGTGTATGTCGGGATGAAGGTTCGGTGTTCGAGCGCTGGAGGTCGGATTTTGCGAACTTATACCAAACCACCGATAATAGTGAATTCGACGAAGAATTTTTCGATCGTAACAAAGTGCATTAACAGTTACTGGAACTAAATCTGTTAGATCCGTTATATACACAAAATGAACAGTTAAACTGTAACATAACAATAGATGAAATTACAAACATCGTTATGGCGGCAAAGTCAAGGTCAGCTTGTGGAGTGGATCAGATACCCTACGATGTTCTGAAATTCCCTGAAATTATTGTTGTGCTACAGCAACTCTTCCAATTGATCATGGATACCAGCATTATACCTACTGTGTGGCGGAAATCTATTAAATGTCCAATCTTAAAAGACTCGACCACTGATGCTCGTCTACCAATGAACTATAGAGGTGTAAGCTTATTGTCCTGTGTCAGTAAACTATACAGTTCACTTATTAATAAGAGGCTCACACATTATCTAGACGATAACAATATTCTTTCCGAAGAGCAAAACGGATTCAGAAGCGGCCGCTCATGCGAGGATCACGTGTTCACATTAGACAGTATTATAAGGGACAATAACTCTGTATTCGCTGCATTTATAGACCTGCGCAAATGTTTTGATTTTATCGACCGAGAAATGCTTATGTATCAACTTTTGCTAAACGGATTTGACGGAAAACTTTATAACTCTATAAAAAGTATATATATAGCCAAACAGTATCGTGCGTGCGGGTTAATGGTCGTTTAACAGAGTGGTTCCAGTGTGACAAGGGCGTGAAACAGGGAGACAACTTATCGCCGACGCTATTCTCTGTCTTCGTCAATGACCTAGTAGCGGTAATCAACAACCTTGACCTCGGGGTCATGATCAATGAAACTTCAGTATCCATGTTACTATACGCCGATGATATAGTCCTTATCACCAACTCGGAGGCCGATCTTTAGATTATGCTTATCAAAATGCATGACTGGTGTAAACGATGGAGGGTACTCATCAATACAGACAAATCTAAAGTCGTGCATTTTAGAAAGGGGCGCACACAACGAACAGATACCGAATTTAAAATTGGAATAAATGTGCTTAAAATTGTAGACAAATATAAGTATCTGGGCGTAGTAATGCACGAAAAGCGTGATTATAGTTTTCATTGTGAAATGCTTGCAAAAAGTGCCGGGAGAGCTCTCGGGTCTATTATAAATAAAATTCATAATATGAAGCAAGCTGGACTTAAAACCTATGAAAAGCTATACAATTCTTGTGTGATACCTATATCGGATTACTGTGCATCCATTTGGGGATTTAAACACTTTCAATCAGCAGAAAATGTTCACCACCGGGCAATACGGTACTTTTTAGGTGTACATAGATGTACGCCTATATTAGCGCTACTGGGTGAAACTGGATGGTTACCGAGCACTTACCGTAGATGGCTTGCAATGATCAGGTTTTGGAACAGACTTGTAAAACTTGACGAAAATAGATTAACCAAACGAGCATTTGATAGGAACTACAGTTCATCAAATAACAATAACTGGTGCAGTGATTTCAAAACGGTAGTGGCTAGTCTTAACCCAGGGACCTATACAAACATTGTCAGTATTACTCAATTCTATATTTCTAAAAAAAAAATTACGAATGAAAAAACAATGCAAGTATATACTTTATGCAGTTATATGTGTCCTAATTTTATATTAATGTATGTAATTCTTGTTTAAAAAAAATCATTTAATAATTATATTTTTCACTTATGAACTTTGGTACAGACAGGTCACTATGTATTAACAATATTAACATTCTCACGAAAACATGTTTATTCCTTATATTGTAAAAGGAACTTTTTTCGAAGTGATGCATGATTTGTATTTACTTCAAAAGCATGCTGTTATTGTAAATGTAATGTAAATGACGATTAGCTTAACATGCTTAAGGCAGAATAAACTTTTATGTTCTATTAACTGCATTTAAATCTTTGTCCATAATTTTGTTAAAACCATTCTACAACACGTTTTATATTCATTTCTTTGAAAATAATTAGAGGAATAAAACACTAAACTCCTTTGTACACACTATTTAGTAGTAACTGTAAATGCCTGATTCAACTGTCTCATCATTATTACACCGTATCATGTGTCCACTGTTTTGGATATCTTACTTGCATGTGCGAGGATTTGATTTCAGGGTTTTTTTCCCACTTTTTGGGAAGATAGCCCATGGCTTTGGAATTGGGAATTTTATCGGCATTTTCATGAAATTGGAAAAAATAAATTCATTAACCTTTGTTTCCACACGAAAAGTCCACTGGTTAGGGAAATACAAAATTTAATATAACCCTTTATAATCATTCAAATTAAAAGAACAAAATCATATAATACTTTGTTAGATGTAATTGAATTAAAATTGAGATAAAATACACATTAGAATTCTTTCAAAAAAAAAAAAAAAAAAAAAATTTTTTTTTTTTTGGAAATTGGGAATTTTTTGCCACATTTTGGGAAAAAAGTATACTTTTTGTGATTGGGAACATAGCCGAATTTCGGCTATAAAATCGGGCCAAAAAAAACCCTGGATTTATTAATGTTGCTTTATATATTGATTGTTCGAGATATATATGATAATAAAACGAATAAAACATGAGTATATATATATATATATATAGAACTACTAAAACACGAAAACCTTTCTTGTTTTTTGTTTGGTTTGTACGCAAAATGCAGAACTAAAAAAATGCATCCAATATTTATTACCTCGTAAATTCTGTTGATGTTTTTTTATGACATGACGTCGAAATCCTGATACACTTATACTCCGCACCACAAACAGGACAAATATAGCACAGCTCTTTCGTGCTTGCTTGCGATTTATTGTTTGCCTCATCATCAGTATAATCACCTTATACCAAATCTAAATCTATGTCGTCATCCCATGAAAGGAAATCTTTATGTTTAGAAGACATTTTCAGTAAATTCCATGAATTCCGACGTTCACTGTGACTTAAGGGAGTCCAAATGAATATTAAAATGACATTCGAAAATTTGCTGCGTCGGAGGTTAAAAGAACAATTATACATTTTGAGTTGTTTGCACTTAACATGTCTTGATAATGTTGCTATTTTAAACAAAACACGGTAACATTTTAATTCTATTAAAAGACCGGTCTTTTGTACATGCACATACGTGCGATAAACAACGGCAATTTAACCCTGGCGAAACAACCGGCAATTAATATTCATCAAAGAGTCCGATAATCGGGTGCCCGTTTGACATACTGCGTAATAATAAGACTAATTAATGATTGATTTTGAGATCAACAACGCAACAATTAAACGAATAGGTACTTGTTTATTTAACATAATATAATTTGAATCCGAAAAAACGTAACGCGTTAAATAAGCGAAATCCCTCGCAATCGATATCGTGTAGCCGCATTATCGCTACACAGGGACCAATCGATCGAGATTATCAAATCTCGCGCACCGGTTTATTATCGCTACACCGGGACCAATCGATCGAGATTAAAGTATAGGTCCCTGATCTCGCGCACCGGTTTATTTTGCGTGCTGTAACGGGATATCGCGAGGTTGCTAATCCCTTTGTTTGTATAGGTCCCTGCTTAACCTTACCGATTATTATAACCGTAAACGTCCCATTCCAATGGATTTAGCTAAAGAAAACATGACTCAGTTTTACTCAATAATTTGGTCTAGAGACTATGAACATGTTTCAAAGCTAAGAACATATAGAACCTTCAAAACTGAATTTGTTTGTGAAGAATACCTTACACTGAAAGAAATGAACGCGCTTTATTTGCACAATTCAGAACCGGAATTCTGCCACTTAGGGTCGAGACCGGAAGGTATGTGGGCGAAGCCCCCGAGCAAAGACGGTGTAGGCTGTGTCATAGTGGACTGGTCGAAGATGAAACTCATTTTCTTGTTTAATGTGCTCTTTATGAACACACAAGATCAGTTATATTTGGGAATATTTTGATCTCTGAAAAATATACTACATGTCAATCAAATAAAGATAAATTAATTGTGTTGGTTAAGCGTCATCCTAGAAAGTGTGCGAAATTTGTTGTTAATGCGTTTTATATCAGAAGCAGTATGCTATATTTGTAAAAATATATGTTGTATGCAGTTGTGTCATTTTAAACTTTAAAATAATATAATATTGTAAATGAACTTTTAAGTACCATCTACGTATTACATATTATTCAGAAATATGCTTTCTTAATTGGGTAATTTTAGTACTACTAAAAGTATTCTTATATTAATCTAACTTGGATAAACCTGAATTTATTATTTCTAATTTATTCATTGAACTCAGCATGTTGCTAAAATATTTTATTGCCCATTTGTATAATAATGATCACGTTATATGTTACACTGCCGCTAAGGTGACTTATAGGCCTATTAGGCCGGGTGTTCTTTTATGCATTGTATATATGTCTGTCAACACCTTGTACGTAAACACATGTCACTATAATACAAGATTATCTTATCTTATCTTACATTGGTTGGGGTATTTTTTCCTAAATGGCGCTATTGTGAGCGGTTTTTAGCGGGTTGGAGCGGCTTGCGAGTACCGTTCATCCGCCAAGCTCTACATGACAGATCGATCGTCACGCTTGAAGAAGCATAATTGAATAATTTAATAGTGCAAGCAGCTCGATATAGGCTGCAATCTTTACCGTTAATTGTAAACCCCAATTTTTAACGCCTAAAAAGACGCTCAATTCAGTGCAAATGAATAAAGGCAAGCGGTCATTATCGTCTACAGCAAGTGTAGCATCTACGAATACAAGCTTGCAGGAGACATAAGTTTTTGAGAAAAGCGAGCTCTCGGCCAAAAGTAGTAGCAAAACCAAAATTGCTAAAGGAAAATCAAAACCGGACCCCCCCCCCCAAAAAAAAAAAACAAACAACAAAACATGTCATCTTTCGTCACCAATACGAAAAATGAAAATCGCGATTCAAGTGAATTAACGATAGAAAAACGTCTTGAAGAAATAAGTAGCAAACTATCAAACGTCCTTACCAAAGATGGCTCAATATTTATAAAAGTCATTATTAAAGAAACCGTGGAGCAACTTAAAGAGAAACTCCTAGGTAACGTCATCCGACGTATAGAAATCCTAGAAAATGACGTTTTCGAGCAGAAACGAGAAAATGAGCAGCTAAAAAAGGAAAGCGAATCAAAAAGCAAACAGTTTGAAGACCTCCAAAAATCGCAAAACGCAGCTTTAGAGAACAAACAGCCCTGTGACACACTTAACCACGAAGAATTCGCAAACAACACTGAACAGTATAGCCGGCGGAATAACATTAGAATTGCCTGTGATCCACAGGACCAGGACCGTCAATCCTCGGTGTCTGTGACACAAAAAATCGTCGAGCTAGTAAATTCGCATTTGAGAATCCCAATTCAGCCTTATGACATAGACATAGCGCACAGGCTCGGAAAATTCAGACCCAACTCAAATCGGCCTGTAATTGTAAGGTTCGTGAGGAGACAGACAAAAATTTCAGAAATTTCAGAAATTAATACTAATTAATTGCGTCTAAATTAACATACATATTTGGCAAATAATATATCATATACAATAATGCATAATAAAATATCATAATATACAATAATATACAATAACGTTAAATATTGTAAATTACAAATTATATAAATGGAGTATGCTCCCACGATGTCTTTCAGAAATTAATACTAATCTATTGGGTAAAACTTAGCATGTAATTTGGCAAAATAATATACAATAATGTTTAATATAATATTATAAAATAAAAATAAAAAGAACGTTCAATCGATACATTACATACTGTGTCTTTCATTTCAAGTATAGCTACATACCATGCTACGCACGTACTTAAGAGCTTTCCTCTGCTTACACAGTTACGTCCCTTTCTTAAAATATGTTTATGCTAATAAAGTTTCACTTAAAGGCCTTAATATTTAACGTTTATGACATCTTTGTTGGCAAAATACTATTCACTTACAGAGGTTTTTTTTTATCTTGATGTTGACTTATGTTTTTATCTTCGTTATGCCGGCTATGAGTTTTTTTTAATTCGGATCATTGGGAATATTGCCTGTCTATTTTACTTTTCTCTTGTAAAAGTAGTCAAAACAAAACTTTACCTCAGTAATTCTAATAATAATTATAGTATAGTTATAATATTGTAGTTAAAGATGCTGAACCAACATGAACTGATTATCCATATTACTTCTGATATTCCTGTTAACTGATTTAAAATAAAAAGTGAGTTTTTATGTTAAGAATGTTCAAATAATTCCCAAAATATGTTCATGGTTGTAGATTATATTGTCACAGAAAATTAACCAAAATAATGTATAAAATAAACGTGTTATGTGTGTTTTATAAATTGCCTGTTTTTTTACATATCATACCGAGTGTTCTTGACAACAATTTGATATCCTAATAATGTCCTTTATGCATATGATGTTTTTTTTTGTGTGCTTACTCTCTGTATGTGTATATGCTTGTGTTCATGTTGTTTGTATATAATAAACCTGATTTGTGTTTTTATAAATTACCTGTTTTGACATATCATGCCGAGTGTTCTTGACAACACTTTGATATCCTAATAATGTCCTGTATGCATGTGTTTGTTGTTTTGTGTGTGCTAACTCTCTTTTGTGTATATGCTTGTGTTCATGTGTTTTTTTTTTCTGAAATTGAATATGCAAACGAATTTGACATTATGATCTTAATTGCTATCCTTACAAAATCCTTTATGCATATGATGTATTTTTTAGTGCAAACTTTATGTTTATTTATATGCATGTGTGTGTGTGTGTGTGTTTGCTGAAACTGAGTATACAAACAAATTTAATGATCTTATTTTCATTGCTTTCCTTACAGAAAACTTTATGCACAATTGTGGGTTTTTTTTATTGCAAACTCTCTGTTTATGTATACACACTTGCTTATGTAATTGTTTGCTCTAAATGAATATGCAAACAAAGTTTCAGATTTTCATCAAAGCAGTTACTGTTTGAAGTCAGGATTATACCTTTTGTTACTCATGTAATAAGACAAGTTTCCCATAATGAAAGTGCTTTTTTAAGGTCTTTATGTGTATGAGTGTGTGTGTGTGTGTGTAAAATAACAATATTTATCAATTTAAAACTGTTTATTGTAAATCCTTTTTTAAATACCAAGTCATTCAGGGTCCCCTTTGATAAATAATGTATGCACTTAGATACCCTCACACAAAAAAAGATTCCATTTAAGGGTTTACTGTGATAAATACGAAAGTTTGAAGGTATTGGAAGTGGTAAAGCTGTTTTATTTTCATTTAACACTATTCAACTAGCAATTCTTTCATCATACTTCTATACAATTGCTTCATTTTCGCTTTCACATTATTATTTTTTTAAGTGTTCTATGAAAGTGAGATGTTAAATTTAATTTCACTGTATGATTTAACATTATTGGCCAGAGTATTCAATCCTTTTTTTCCAAAGTATACTAGCTACACATTTAGTAAAGAAATGTGTTTTCTTGGGAAATTATTGATTTCCCCTGAAAGTTTATCTTATTAAATTTACAATAAACACCAGAAATAATAAATGGCTTATAAAATTCATAAAGGCAACAAAAGTAGCATGGTTGTCACACTGAGGCTTTGTCAGGAGAATGTATATCATTATATTTCTCAGAAAAACTAATTCAGGCATTTATAAAAATAAATCTATGCAAAATAATCAATAGTATCTACATTGTTTATTTGCAATTTAACGCTTTCAGTATAAGACCTTAATCCACATGTCAACAACCATTTCTATAAAAAGCAAAAACCTATTTTATTATATATTTTATGCTTATGATTATGTTTATCCTATGTTTGCCTGATTCTAATTGTTTCTCTAAAAACTATTTACCAGCTTCTTGATAAAACCTGCTGTTGAATATGACTATAATCCTTGATGTCGTATATGTCATTGTCCAATACATATAACCAACTTTTGTTTAACCAGATTCATTTATCATATCATAAAAAATTTAAAAATATATTGTTACAACATGTGAGTATTACTATGTAATTGTTGTGCGCACATGAAATGTAAAACGACTTCGCTTATAAACTCTTAAATATTATTCATGTACCTTTTTAAAAAAATAATAATTCAAATGTTAACTGATTAACTTTTAACATCTACTTCTAAATATTATAAGAAATTATACAATAGCTAAGCAATAAAACATTAATATTCGAATATGAAATTTCCTAAGTTAACTTTACACTGAATTGCATACGTTCTGTTTTATTCTTCATTATTAATTATATCTTTTTTATTTTTTTGTATATTTCCAGTGTACGGAAGTTCGCTTTTTGTGTCTTTATTTGGGACTAGTTGTTCATTGTTTTTTTCTCTCTCACTTTTGTCATTATTTTTTATACTTCTTCATTTCTATGGAACATTCATCTTCATGTTTCCTTATTTTTTGTTTTCTATTTAAGCTTGTATGTATGTACATCTTATGTCTTATAATGGAAAGCAACTGGACATGTTTTAAAATAAAAAATATCTGGACAATCACACACAAACCATCATTTATATCCCCCTCCACATCTTTAAATGATTAAAATATGTACTTTGAATGTAAAAGGGCTTAATAATACAATAAACGAATAAAAATATTCAAATGGTTAGACGAAAAAAAAAAGTTTATGCCTACTACAAGAAAGTCACTTGACAATTACTCTAGCACAAACCTTAAGAGATGAATGGGACGGAGACATCTATCTCAGTGGACAACATACTCATAAACAAGGCATTGCCGTTCTAATTAAAAACAATATAGGGATCACAGTCGATAATTTTAACGAAATAATAATTGGTAGACTAGCAAGTATAGATATCAAAATACATGAAACACAATTAACATTAATCAACGTCTATGGTCCTAACATAGATGATTCCACATTTTACGAAACATTACAATCCTTTATAATTAATAACCAAGATAAAAACATTATAATCGGTGGTGATTTCAATACTGTCCTGAACTCATTATTAGATAATAAGAAAGGAAACCTTTATACCCATCCTAAAAATAGAATCATTTTCAATAACATAATTGAAAACTACAATATTATAGACATCTGGCGTACAGTATATCCAAACGAAAGCAAATTCACCTGGCACTCAAACACAAAACCAACAATATTTTGTAGATTAGACTATTTTTTAAATTCCGAGTCTCTTTGCAACATTATTGACACATGAAACATAAAACCAGGATTTATGACTATTTTTTTAATTTCTGAGTCTCTTTACAACAGTATTGACACATGTAACATAAAACCAGGATTTATGACTGACCACTCTCTATTTGAACTTAAACTACACAATATACAACCTGAAAGAGGCCCAGGATACTTTAAAATTAACGACAGCATCTTATTAGATACACAATATCAAACACAAATAAAACAGGATATATTAAATACAGTTCACAATAATAAAGATGCAAACCCAAACACCTTATGGGAAGTAATTAAAGGAAATATACGTAACACAACAACTAGATACACATCATTTAAACAAAACGAAACACACAAACTTGAAACTGAAACCATCAAAACCATTGAAACCCTTGAAAAACAATTGCATCAAACAAACACAAATGATACCACCGACATTAAAAATGAAATAACATTTAAAAAAAACAAATATTAGATGGAATCTATCATACATATCTCAATGGAATAATACTAAGAGCGCTTATTTTTAAGAATTTTAAAAACTGCTTAAAATCATGGCATCACCGTAAACTTACACTTATCGGAAAAAACACAGTATTGAAAACGTTTGCACTTCCTAAATTAATTTATGTATTAACATTTCTCCCAAATCCACCAAATGATGTTATTAACGATATAAAATCAGCAATATTTAATTTCAAGGTCACCAAAGCTCCCCGAGCAGCTGCGCCATACTTGGTTAGCGGTACAATCGTTAACCAGTTTAACTTACTAGTATGTTCACTGCATCGGAAAACAGAAAGGGATCTTTGTTGATACAGACTGTGAGATACAATCAACGCCCGTCCGCCTTTACCTTCCATGTCGAAACTTGCATTACCTATATTTGTTAAATATGATTTAGTATATGGTTAGTTCGTGCATTGGTTTCGATCAAGACCGTGAAACTACTTTGTTTAAAAAGTACAATAAACAACGAAATATGGAATTCTATATTCATTTTTATTTCAAGCAATGTCATTAAGGCACCCATAAAGCCTGCCATTGTGGACACGTTATGGATTTCAGCTTAGCTAATATACCTCATCGACATTGTGTGAGAACCATATGCACGATAGTTTCCGTGGATGTATAAAACCAAGGTTGGCCCAAGATAGATAAATTCGAACGAGTCTTAACATAAAACTAATATGAGTTCTGAGGCGCAGGCCAAGTATAGATGAGGAATCGGCCAGAAGTTTGGAACACACAAATAATAAGTTAATGAAAGAGATTATAGTATACCTGAAATTCGAACATCGCGCAATTTGCTTGGAATATCCATCAGACCAAAGTTTGTTGAATTATCGGTCTCCAGTAACGTATACACGTTGTTGTCATTGGCAGTGTCCGCCCAATCGTCTGCGTCACTCGTCATTACGTCAGTGCGACCATCACAGTTGACGTCACTCATTAACACTGACTTAGAGGCTGTCGCTTTGCTAAGGTTATTACCTCGTATCTACGACATAAGCACGACATGGTTGGTCGTTTACAATCAGGCATGAAACCATCAGTGTCATATTCATTCGTTCGTTATAAGAGATTTGCTTCAAATAACTGTTTACATATGTGGAGGAAAAAATGAACCTTTTTTAAAGACACGCCAGTGTCACAGACATGTACGAGCCATTTCCAATTAAATAAAAGTTTTAAATTGTGTTCACAATTTCACGAACATTCAATAAAGAAACTTTTACGTTGCGACAAATATGTCTAATCATGTTGACATCCAAGTTAAGCAAAAGTTAATGTCAGTTCATCTGCAACTAAATTCAAACTGGGCAAACGTTAAATTAACACACATTCACAGTTATACAAGCCGATTCAATTAAGCAGACAATCTTCTGCAATTCAAAAGTTATACATGAGATTTAGATCAAACACATACGTAATCAATAAACATATGCTTCAACAATTAAAAGAATACCTTCAAGCTACCTGGCTAAATGAAGAGGAGTTGAAGTTAATCAGCAAGCGGCTGGGTCCCATCCAGTTGACATACACCATATCCAATTCACCATCTGCGCTGATGTCGCCTACTGAGGAACCGACACTGTCTTCGTCTGAATCGCCGACACCTTGACATTTGACGATGTACATTAAAATGCGTCTAATAAGAGCAGATTTTGACCTTCGATGTCAAAGTATGACATTAACCTGTAACGCAGTTTCATAAAGATAAAAGGATGGGTAAAAATCACTCAAGCGTTAATTCTAACTTATTCTTAGGAGGATAAACGTTTATCCAAGACGGCTGCTTGTTGGTCATTTTGAGTTTTATATAATCTTCATGATCATGTCATTGAAATGTATAAAAGTTCAAGAATAACTATGTGTGCAATCATCTCATCGGTATGCACAGCTAAGAGAGTTTAAACACATTCTTTTTAAATGCATAAAAGAAACCGCTCTTCAAAAATTTCATTTCTTCTGTATAATGTATAAATTGACCATGCAAATGAGAGCTACGGTTGCATCAAGTATATACCGTATGCGTGCGCCATGTCGGTGAACGTGCCGTCCCCGTTGTTACGAAGCAGCAGGTTGGAGCCGTCGTGGCGCCACACCGTGGTACCAACCGCCGGACAGTTGGTGCAGGCGATGAACAGGTCGCTTCGGGCACCGACTCCAAACAGAGGAGCAACCAGTATACTGCGGGCTACTACAACGCATAATGGTGGTTTTAGTACTTCCTAATTTAAACATCTTTTTTAACCAAATTACGGCGGTCAGTTTGGACATTAACTGATCTCAAGTGTTGACAAATGATCAGTTCACATATATGCCAGTAACCGATAAATGCCCTTCTTTTCTTTAAGTCTGGAGGTAGGGTAGCATAAAGTAATAAGATATTAAAATAAATTTCGTTACAAATCCCAACTCTAAGCTCAGCTCTATGGACGAACAGTCTCTGAAGCTTAGAATCGTGATCAGTGAGGAACGTCTTGTGGACTCAGAAAACGGCAAAATAGGACCAAAAAAAGGTTTTGTGGTTCCCGTGTATCAGCATGTTGGCTTTTGTCGAGCTTCAAAATGATGATTTCGCATATGATATTACATAGCTATCGTATTTAATACAATATTCACAATATGTTATGCCTACATTAGTTTAAATAATATATTGTGCCAAACAGGATTGCTTTAACTTATACTAGTACGACATGAAATATAAAGCCTTATTTGCGTTACCTCTGTGAAGAGGCGTTAGTCGCCTGTTGTCCTCGCTCAACACAGGAAGATATTGGACCACGACTTTGTTGCTGGTCTCCTCTATAAATATAAGCTTCAGGACGCCTTTGCCTTCTGTAACAAATAGGTCATACATGGCATGAACATTGGTGCAATGTTTTATAAAATATACTGTCTAGCTTGTTATGCCTATTAAGGATGTTTTTGTGTGTAAATGTACATGTATGTGTTTTATTATTTTATTTGTTGTGTTTTTCCCCTTTATTTTTTTATTTTTGACATTTACATGTGCACCAGTAATATGTGGGACATTGGAAATTTAACATGTAAAGCGCGTTTGTTCAGAGTTCGTTTGAGTTGTACATAAGAATATAGCAATATACTACAGTGCAATCATTCATTAAAGTTGATACACATACACAAAACACCCCCAAACACACACGCACACACACGCACACGCGCACACACACGCGCACACACGCACACGCACGCACGCACGCAAGCACCTGCATGCATACTCACAATACATAACGTGTATAGAGGACCCATGAAAAAAATGAAATAATATTTTCAAACAAGTTCAAAGTATAATAAAATAGCTCTAAGTTCTTTATTATTTATACGTTTGGTTGACGTTTTAAACATAAACAAGACCTGTGTTTGAGACACGGTGCATCCTACTCCGATTTGAAGCCGAACAGCAGCTATTTTAGAGAAAATTGTGTGGTCCAAGGTCAAGTCCTTCGCAAAAAAATCAATGGACCCGAACGAAACTCACTCTTCGTCTGAAGCCATGTTGAAAGACGTACATACCAAATGTCATGTCAATATATGAAAGGGGGTTTAGTCAGAAATGGAATGCCGGACGGACAGAAAAACGGTTGCAATTTGTAATCGATATTTAATAAACTAATTGGTCGCCAAATCGAAATGTAATCCAAGTTGTAACCAGGCTTTGGAATAAGTGTTATGATACTCTTTTTGTAGAGCAGTTAGTTCGCCATTGTCAAATGGTCATGTTTTTTTGTATAAATTTCAACAGTAAGTTCGTCAGAAAAGTGCATATATTTATCGCCCTTCCTAATAACGCCCTTCCACATCAATAATTCGTAAGTTTTCCTTCACATTTTGATTTATTTTATGTTTATTTATATGTATCCGAAGCTTTTTCTTTACTGTAATTTTGTTTGTAAAGGGCTTCATAATAATGTTTTCTTCTGCTTCAAATATTCTTTATAGTTTAAAACTGTGTTATCTTCAACCACTTTATGAATGGTTTTCTTTTCGTCTTTCCCTTTTCTTGGTTTGAAAAGTATGCTGAATTATTTACATATTCTTCGACTTGAATACTTTTGTATCTGAAATATATCCATGAATCTTTTTGCCACACATGTGTTCTTGTTCTTGCTGTTTAGTTTGTATTTGTTGTGGTATAAATCTGTTAAGTTATGTAGTCTATAACTATGTACATTACTTTGTATTTCATTAATCTCAATGCTATTGTCATTGTGTCACACACTCAATAACACCATTATTATGAATAATTAAATAAAATAATAGGTGAATGTTATAGAACGCTGTCGTATATGGTCTGGTACCTAAATAAAACATTGTCCCAAAACTTCATCCATGGGGGAGCAGCGTCTATTGTCCGTTGATGATCAATTATTGTAAAATGTATGAAGATTTGGTAGACAATGCACTTGTTGGACAAGCATAAAAGTGTAAATAAATATACTATACCATTGTCATAAGTCCCAATGACGACTTCATATCGACCGTCACCGTCTCGGTCTATACACGCATGATGCGGCGTCTCATCAGGGTCTGCGCTGTTTGCTTAAAAGAATTTTTGTAAGAAATATTATAATTATAGAAATAAATATACTAAACATCCCTAATTTTGGAAATAAATTGATCCAATTTAGAAGGATGGGAGAGTCCACTAGGCATAAATGGGTTAATTTAGCCCAAAAAAATGTATTGCCAATATAGCGTGTATAGTTCCTTTATTCTGCCATAACTTTCTAATAGGTAGGGGTTGAGTGTTAGATTTTGCTTTGATAAGTACCGAGTTCGAGTCACAGGGTAGGAATATCTTGTATTATAACGTTCCGCTGTTATTACAATCATGTAAAACTATTCAAATTATTCATTTGTGTAACAAAATTATATTAATGCTATTTGCCGAACAAATACCAAATTATACTACTGTACCGATTTCCGAAATCTTTAAAGGCAAATGGGGCACGGGTACATAACGGTGTTTGCACATTGCTGCAGTGAAGATCAACTTAAAAGACAAAAAAGAAACATTCAGTTGAAACGCTTACGGTGTGTACGTACATGGCAACAAGGCATTCAAACTGTCCATCCCTGTCGATGTCCTTGACGGCGATTCCCTCCGCTTGACCGTCGACAGTCCCTCCAACGAACGGCCACTCCACAATTGACCCATAAACGAGCAAGCTGCTTGACGACAAAATGACCACAACATCGAAGAATAGCACTATTCTCGGTATACCCATAATATTTGAAGTGGATTCTATGAATTTCCGCTTTACCAGTAGATGCATACACGTGCTATATGTAAGTGTCGTACACGTGATGAACGAATTATTAACTAATCCAACACGTGACATTGACGTGAACACATGTAAATGTGTTTGACGTTCTGGCGGCGAAAGCAAAGTTCGGTGTCTCAACTGTTTGTCAACCCAAGAGCTTCACTTATTGATCAGCGATATATTGTGTGTGTTTGTCTCACAAAACAGGTTGCAGAACACCAGTAGTTTTAGACGTTGAAAAAATGTCTCATCAATGATTCAAGCGCGAACGAGCGCTATTGGAAGTAAGATTATCGACTTTGCATTTGATAATTACTTATTCGCAATAGACTTCTATTCAAGCGTTATCCAATGGGTGGAGGGCGGGACATCAATAAAGGGTACACATATGTAACATTGTGCTGTCGTACTGGCTTAACGACTGCATGTGTGGTCACAGTTTCGATCCCTTGCAACACCAACACTTAATATCGGTAATACGACCTAACTACTTGTTGCATGATCATATATGTTAAACCTCATAATTGAGCATTACACTGCAACGACAATCAACATACACCCTGGCTTGATATTATGCGTGGGGAACCCGTAAGCGTCACAGTGTATGTTGCCCAACTCTTCATCATCATCATCATCATCATCATCACCACCACCACCGTCATCATCATCATCACAATCGTCGGTGATATCATAAATAAAGTAATCATGGTTGCAGCAGCAACAGCAGTAGTAGAAGTAGCTGCAGTAGTACTAGTGGTTATAGTGTTCACCTAGCTAAAGTAGTTTAGTTATCAGCAGGATCCAGATTTTAGTTTTCAGTTATTTTCACTTTCACTTTTTTCACTATTTTTTACTTATTTCTGTAACTATAGCAACCACAGAATTGGAGGGTGAACACAACAGAAGTAACGTGCATATTCCCTCTATCCGTATATCCAGTTTCATCAGCTTAGCTTAAGCACTCTTTGAGTTTTAACAGGGTCCTTATTTGAGTTTTTACTTATCTCTGTAACCATAGAAACCAAAATTTTGTCTTACAAAAAAACTGAAATAGCTTGCATAATTATAATATAGCCGTACATACATACTTTCATTAAACCAGCTGAAATACTTTTTGAGGTAGCGCAGAATCAAGATTTATATTTTTCAATTATTTCTTTGCTGTTTTATTTGTTTGTTAAAAATTCTAACAAAGTTTCATTCCAGTTATGTAATAAATGTGGCCTACATAGTGGTGACTTTTTTATGTTTTTTATGATTTGACCTAGTGACCTAGTTTTTGATGCACCCCGAGTCAAACTTTGCATAAATAGTTTTGGGATAAACATTCTGACCACGTTTCATCAATCTTGAGTCATACTTGTTGCTTACTGAGTGGTAAGATTTTTCAAAGTGATCATTTTATTAGACACATATTACCCAGATTCGAAACATGGCCTAGATATTGTATATATAAACATTCTGACCAGGTCGCATCAAGATTTAGTCATAAGTATGACATCAAGACTGGTACATGTAACTAGGTATTCTAAGATTTGATATTGTGACCTAGTTTTGTATACATGTAACCCAGATTCAAATTCAGCCTATATATTGTGAAGATGTCAATACTGACTAACTTTCATTAATTCCAAAATTTGATCCCATGACCAACTGTTAAGCCACACATGACCCAGGTTCAATCTCGGTTTAGATATTATCAAGATACACAGTCTCACAATGTTTTATAATGACGAGTAAGAAATCTGGCTTCTTTAGTTGTAGCAAGGTCTTTCAACAACTTAATGTGGTGACCTAGCTAATAGATGCATGTGACCCAGGTTCAAACTTAGCCTAGATATTGTCAAGATAAATATTCTGGCCAAATTTTTCAAAATTGCATGAACATAATTTGCTGGAGTGTTTACAGGCTAAACCTCGAAGACATTAAGGACATAGGTGACCACAAAAGCTGAGCATGAGCTCAAACTATCAATTGTGAAGACACTTTCTACAAAGTTTCATTAAAATCTTTCACCCATGATACTCAGGCACTTCTGGACCACTAGCAGTTATGGTTTTGTTGTGCTGCACATGCAAGTTCACGATTTTTCTTCACTTATTAATCTTTTCTTACAATATGATCAAAGCATATTTGTGTCAGACCGCTCATCTATTTTCTTTTTAAAGGTGAAGGGACTCTCATTTTCAATCACAAAGGAGGGAGGGGTGGAGTGAAGAGGGGTGTATAGTGTGGGGTTGTGGACATTTATAACATTATTTTCCAAAAAAGCAAAAAAAAAAAAAATTAAATAAATAAATCGGGGGCGGCGGGGGGGGGGGGGGGGTTGGGAAGGGCGATGGGGGGGGGGGGATTTTTTGGGTGCAATGGTTGGACGGTATTTCAAACATAACCGTTTAAAAAAAAAATTGGGGGGGGGGGGGGGGTATAGTGTGAGGGTGTGATGGTAATTTGTGAGATGATCTTAAAAAAAAAAAAAAATAGGGGGGGGAGGGGGGAGGTGGGGGGGAGGGGGGGAGGGCACGGGGGACGGTTTGGGTGGAGTATATTGTGGTATGTCAGGTAAGAGTAGTTTCGTCAAAGTATCAATCAAATCTAATCATAAATAAAGAAGTTATGGCAATTTTAGCAAAATTTAATAATTTGACCTTGAGAGTCAAGGTCATTCAAAGGTCAAGGTAAAATTCAACTTGCCAGGTACAGTAACCTCATGATAGCATGAAAGTATTTGAAGTTTGAAAGCAATAGCCTTGATACTTAAGAAGTAAAGTGGATCGAAACACAAAATTTAACCATATATTAAAAGTTACTAAGTCAAAAAAGGGCCATAATTCCGTAACAATGACAACCAGAGTTATGCAACTTGTCCTTTTACTGTACCCTTATGATAGCTTTTGAGTGTTCCAAGTATGAAAGCAATATCTATGATACTTTAGGGGTAAAGTGGACCAAAACATAAATCTTAACCAAATTTTAAATTTTCTAAGTATAAAGGTCCCATAATTCCGTCCAAATGCCAGTCAGAGTTACATAACTTTGCCTGCACGGTCCCCTTATGATAGTTAATAAGTGTTGCAAGTATGAAAGCAATAGCTTTGATACTGTAGGAATAAAGTGGACCTAAACACAAAACTTAATCAAATTTTCAATTTTCTAAGTATAAAAAGGGCACATAATTCTGTCAAAATGCCAGTCAGAGTTACATTACTTTGCCTGCACAGTCCCCTTATGAAAGATAGTAAGTGTTGCAAGTATGAAAGCAATAGCTTTGATGCTTAAGGAATAAAATGGAACTAAACACAAAACTTAACCAAAATTTTCAATTTTCTAAGTATAAAAAGGGCACATAATTCTGTCAAAATGCCCCTTCTCAAAATAAAATACACTTTTTAACAAAATACGCTTTAAAAAGTGTATTTTTTCTGCATTTTTACCGAAAAGTGTATTTTTTCTGCATTTTTTTCATAATTAAGTGCACTAAAGTGCATTTTTTCTGTATTTTCATTATCTTTAAGTGTATTTTACTGTACTTTAAGTGTATCTTCTGTAGACAAAGTGCATCTTTTTATGCAATAAGTGCATTTTTTTAATGAAGTGCATTTTTTGTGCCTATAAGTTTATCTTCTGATTTGCAAAAGAAATATTCTTTCTGTACAAGTGTAGTTTTAGTGCATCTTCATAAAAAAGAGCAACACTATAGCAAATAACTGAAGTTAAAGGACAGAGATATAGTGTTTAATAGGAGGATTGTACTGAATTCTTTTTTATCTTCACATAATGT
Source organism: Dreissena polymorpha (assembly GCF_020536995.1). Taxonomy (NCBI): domain Eukaryota; kingdom Metazoa; phylum Mollusca; class Bivalvia; order Myida; family Dreissenidae; genus Dreissena; species Dreissena polymorpha. The sequence goes on from NC_068363.1 coordinate 97,680,562, forward strand.
TTATGGTCTTATTATTACAATTTGTCTGTTCATAAAATATGTGAGTCAGTTGAGCAGCTTTTAAAGGGAAAAGTACAACTAAATCAGGCTGTGGGTAAATAATTAAAAATATTGAAAGTGTCAAAAAAATTATGTGGGCTTGCCAGAATCAATTATATCTCCACAGCATAAAAAACAAGTATTTGAACTTTTTTACACTGATATTTAACCCCAATTCAATTTATGTCTACCACATTTACTATTAACATACATTTTAAAAGACAATTTAAATAATGTTTATAATATTATATTTATTTCCTAACACCATTCAGTATGTTATATTGAAATATTCACAATTAAATATAATATGCTAAGTGTGCTGTGTATTATTCAATAAATATCAGATAAGATCAGGATCAGATAAGAGATCAATTAGCATCATAAACACTAATCCCTATCAGTGCTCCATCTAGCCAAAACAAAGGGGTGTTTATAGAATTTTGATTGGTTCTGGGACCATCTATTTGAAAACACACCACTTTTGATTGGTTGGAGCACAGCAAGTTATTTGGAGCACAGGAATTTATTTTTGTAAACAAGTTGGTTTCAGCAACTTACATTGAGCTAAATTTTTAGGTATAATTCAGCAACATTAATTCTAGTGTCAAATGTCTTGAAATTCTTTCAGCACATGAACTACTGTGTGATGAAAACAATGTGTATTTACTACAATGTGTAAATCAACAATAAGTTTGTTGCAAAGAAGATTCAAAGTGGGTGGTTAAAGTGATCAACAACTGCCGTTTTTGTTTTTTTGGAATGCTGAAGAACAGCTGTAACAGGTTTGTATTTTCATTTCTGCATCTCTTTTTAATTAAATTTATTATGATCATTATCATATTTATGTATTGTCACTGGAAAATGTAACTGGATGAGTAAATGTAATGCAATTTTAAGGAAAAAAACACCATTTGAATTATTATGGCTGTATTTTATGGTTATTGTCATCTTAAAATTTATTTATACCTATTTCTTCTCATTAATGAACAGATTTCTTTCCCCCATATTTAATCAGAACTTTAATATTTTATATTTGAAGGTTAAACCCCAGAGTGAAATTTACATTGATCGGAAGATCGATTTGACAGAATGTGCATCATCGCCTGCCAAAAAAGGGAGCAAAAAGGGGACTACCTGATGTATGGACATGTATACCAGGTTTTACCCTGCACGAGCAGGCCAACCTGAGGGGAACAGGAGTGGGAAACCGTGCCCTGTAGCTTGTCCCTGACCAAGAAAAGATGGATTTGTTGAGAGGTAAAACTATATAATAAAGGTTATTGCAATTCAAAGACGTCACACTTCCGACCAGTCCACATAGCCAAAGGAGACCACATATATTAGTACATTTATTAACAGTATTTTCTATCAAACGTAATTTCTTTAAATTATTTATGAAAAGCGTTAAGTCACATGTGATCACGAGATTAAAATTGCAAAAATAAACAAACAAAAACAACAAGCCAACAAACTTGTTTTGATTTAAATTTATGATATTTATAGCAACTATTGAACAAGATTACCATAACAGCAATATTTAACACTTACATTATAAAATATCTTTCAGGACCTGATCTCAAATGAGATCATGCACGAGAAGCGCCTCGCAGACCATGACAGTAGTATTCAGACCTGATCAGCTGGTGAAGTGCTCTATAAAGGGTTGTTTATGAATGCATTCTTTGTAAGGAACAGTGTATAACAACAAATATAGTGACAGTGGCTAAGCTGCTAAATATTGTCAGCATGTATGCAGTGATTTGCTTTGGAAATTCAAAACAACCTGTACGTACTGGCTCTCAGAAGGGCATGTTTTAGCGCAATAATGAACAAAAAAAGGAAGATCTTAAAAATAAGGTATAGATTTATATAAATTTCATGAATACCGGTACTGTTCATTTATCATATATTAAGATCCAGAATATGATTGAATTAAATGTGCTGCTTTTGTCCATATTAAAAAGGGATTTGGAATTTATGTAATATATAAAAATCTAGTAAATGACAAAACATTTCAGCTTAAGGAGGGGAAAACTTTAATATTTTTGAAGTGGAAACCACCTGTATTTGGCTGTTAATCAGTAACCGGTAATCAGAGGGGAGAAAAATCACTGGTATGAGCTTGATATTTTCAATTGTCAATTCCAGATAGGCAATAGCCCGTTTGAATCCTCTCTTTTATGTAGATATGTAATATTTGTTTTTGTTTTTTAAGGTTTAACATTCTAATAAAAGTGTGTATTTATCTATTGAATTGTACTTTTTGTTTTTTATGTATGTGTTTACACTAACCTTTCATTTAAAGAATGAATGCTTACTTCAAAATGCTGGGATTTTTTTTAAATTTGGTTAATTTTTAAGCATATTAATTTGAAGTGATGAAAAGTACATTTGAGCGTATAATGCGCTTAAAAAATTCACTTCCAACACTTCAAAAAGTGTATCATTTGTATGACTGAAAATGCACTCAAGTGTATTAATGCGCTTAAAAATTCACTTTTAATATTGTAAGGTGTATTATTTGTATGACCGGGAATGCACTCAAGTGTATTAATGCGCTTAAAAAAATTCACTTTCAATTTTGTAAGGTGTATTATTTGTATCAGTGGAAATGCACTCAAGTGTATTAATGCGCTTACAAAAATTCACTTTGAATACTCAATGAAGTGTTTTATTTGTAAGTCTGGAAATGCACTCAAGTGTATTAATGCGCTTAAAAAATTCACTTTGAATACTCCATGAAGTGTATTATTTGTATGAGTTAAAATACACTCAAGTGTATTGATGCACTTGAAAGATTACTTTAGTTACTGATAAGTGTATTATTTGTATGACTGGAAATGCACTCAAGTGTATAAATGCGCTTAAATAATTTGCTTTTAATTCTGTAATGTGTATTATTTGAATGACTGGAAATGCACTCAAGTGTATTAATGCGCTTTAAAAAATTTACTTTGACCATGAAGTGTATTATTTGTATGTCTTAAAATACACTCAAGTGTATAAATGCACTTAAAAATAAACTTAAGCGCACATATTATCATAATAAACGCACTTAAGTGTATTATTTCGTGGAAAAAAATACACTTCAATGTATAAACACACTAGTAAAAAGTGTTTTTTTTAACAGATTAAAATGCACTTGTTAAGCAAAAAATACGGTGCCAATAACATGCGCATTAAATGCGCATTTAATGTGCATTTAATGCGCATTAAATGCGCATTTAGTGCACTTTTTCGAGAAGGGGCATGCCAGAGTTATCTAACTTTGCCTGCCCAGTCCCCTCATGATAGTAAGTAAGTGTAACAAGTTTGAATGCAATAGCATTGATACTCACTGAGAAAAGTGGACCTAAACGCAAAACTTAACCAAAATTTTCAATTTTCTAAGTATAAAAAGGGCACATAATTCTGTCAAAATACACGCCAGAGTTATCTAACTTTGCCTGCCCAGTCCCCTCATGATAGTAAGTAAGTGTACCAAGTTTGAATGCAATAGCATTGATACTTTCTGAGAAAAGTGGACCTAAACGCAAAACTTAACCGGACGCCAACGCCAAGGTGATGACAATAGCTCATCATTTTTTTTCAAAAAATAGATGAGCTAAAAATGAATTTTGCATCAAGACAATTACTGACTGGTTGTTCCTTAAAGCAGCCATGTAGTTGAACTCGGCCAAGATATCATTAGGACAACATCTTCTGACAATGTTTCATGAGGATTGGACTTAACATAAGACTTCTAGGGTTAAGAAGGTTTTACTTTATCCTTACAAGGTAAACTGGAGATTGACATCACTTTACTAAATTTCAGGATTGTACTCTATTTACTTTACAAGTTATTCAATTTTCTGCACAAACTTTAAATGACAACCGTGACCTTTACATTTAATCAATTGTTGCGTGTTTAACATGACATGTTGTCTAGATATGATTTATACTTATGCTTATTTATATCAAAACCCCCTAATACATGACAAAGTTTTTGACCAGACAAGAACATGTGTTTTGACTATAGCTGTATAAATATTATGAACCAAAGTCCTGAGTGATTTTGAGAGAGTAACATGGTTGTTGTACGCACCTTGTCACCCTGATATAATTTGTTCCAATTTAATTTAAAATCCCATATTGCACAAACAAATGTTAAAACAAATAAACACATTGACAGGGATAAAACTGTCAGCCCTTCTGCCAGTATTAGGGAGGGGCTTAAAAAGAAGCCTGTGCAATCCGAACATTATCCTTTTTAAATTTACTCTGTATTATACAATTATCTAACATAACCTATAACAAGAGCACCGCATAACGGGTTCTAACGCTAGGCTGCGGGTGCAGTTTTGAATAAATGAAAGGTTGTCAGAATTATATTTTTTTTAATGAGGTCAGTGACCTTGACCTTTGACCTAGTGACCCCGGCATTTAGAACTCATCAAGGTGCATCTACATATGAAGTTTCAAAGTTGTAGGCGGAAGCACTTTGATTTTAGAGCCAATGTGTAGGTTTAAACCAGCCGACGCGGGAAGACAAGCTGGCTTTGACAATTCCTTAGGGTTTTTTCCAAAAACAGCCGAGCTAAAAACAAAATGCCAACAAACCAAAATGTTGGAGGGTAAACCTGTAGTCGCTTTCAGTGAAACCAAAATGGGACTAATACAACTCATTTGTTTACTCAATGTGTGCAGTGTTGTTCCTTCAGCATATGCTTATAACTGCTACAAATTTTAGATCTTTATACAGACTTAAAAATCCCAATCATGTCATCTGGAATTCTGTATTACAATTTTTCTTCAAGAAAAAACTGTATAATTTAATATTTAATTGCATAGCAACCAGTGAAATTTTAAAATTGCAATAATAGAATTTACTTAAAAACTAGTGACCTGAAAATCAATAGGGGTCATCTGCCAGTCATGATCAATGTACCTATGCAGTTTCATGAACCTAGGCCAAAGCGATCTTGAGTAATCATCTGAAACCATTTGGCGAATGGACTGACCGACCAACAGACCGACCGACATGTGCAAAACTCTTCAAAGAGGGGCACAATTATATTCTGGTTTTATATTGTTTACAGCTTTATATTAACGCATTTAATAGCAAGATTAGGATTATAATGGGTTAAATTTTACAGTTATTTTGAAGTTTTGCCTGTGTGTCTTTTTTTAAAATAACTGTGACAAGAATCTAGTCTCATGTTACTTGTATAAAACTCTAAACAAGATGTTTGAAAAAATGAACTGTTAAGATATGAACATAAAATAACAATTAACATGATTTAAAAAACTTAGAAATAGCATAAACACTTTATCCCATCAAATTTTTTGTTTCAATCTGATCTACCCTGGCAAAGGTGACCATATTTAATGAACCAGTTAAGGTAATTACCATTTATATTAATATGATGATTAAATCTTTAAACAGATGCATGACTTATGACATTACTTTTAATATGTAAAAGGCAATTGAGTTAACATTTTGACTTTTATTTCCAGCTTCAGCTAATTTACATTCTGTACCACTTGCAAACATATACAGAAAACATTTGTCTCAAATATGTCTCAACAAACACAAACATGATGTTTACAAGTTCAAACCTTCTCTACATACAAATATCTGTTTCTCTACGACACTGCATTAGTTTAGATGTACACTGCTTGCTTATTATGGTTTACATGTATACCATTTACGTTATAACCATGGTATATGGAAAAATACTGCAATACATTCGATATAGAATTCCATTTAAATCAGTTCTCAATTAAATTAAGATGTTATACTTTTCTCAAGTATCCATGAAAATTTAGGGATAAAAAAAAAATATTCAGATAATTTATCATGGAGGCAGATTATACATTACAACAAATTAAGTATTACCATTATTAAACTAGTGGATTGCAAGCGTGTCAGAAAATGATATTGCTAAAACCTGTTTAATAACCAACATTCAAAATATTTATTTAAAAAAAAACACTATCATAAAGAAGTTAATCAATACAAGTTATAATACATTCATAACCAGTAACAGCATTAACTGTTATAAACCACCAAGTTAAACACAAACTTATCCTTACAAATGCCAATCTGTTAGCAAAACACTATAATCTGACTATTTACACAACAATAATAAAATGAAGATACTGATCACAAAATAATTCAGAAATAGTGACATGTAATAAAGCATTTTATAACATTTTGGTGTTAAGAATTTCGTACTGACAGCAATTTAATGAAATATACAATGACAAGAGCACTAGTTTAAATGTGAACATTCTTAACAACATCAACAAGTTCATCTTTTTTTTTTTTTAATATAGGCTACATTTGTGTAGTTGATCACCTGTTTTTAAGTCAAATAAAGTTACTGACATTTCTGTAGCTTGTGCATGTGAATCAGTGATCACCTAACCGAGCTTTGAAGACTGTCTTACCATTATAACCAGTATTGATTTTTTTTATAATATACCATTTTTAATCAAAGTAACCTGGCAAAGTGCTTATGACAATATGTCTTTCACAACAGAAATTCGGTACAATCTTCTCTCATATATTGTAAATGAGCAGGAAATACAGACATAATAACTGCATTACTCACATAAAGCAATATAAGACATACAATAAATATTTGTACATTTATTACAAAAAGGTTAATGAAAATTTCGCACAGAATTTCTGCTGATGTTCATTTTTACCAAATCATGCTTCAACAATTGTTCAATGAAATTTTCAACGGGCCCCAGTGGTCCCTTGTGTGACCGGATTACTGGTTGACTGAGCAACAGCTGCTGCTTTCTGCTTCAGCATTGTCCAGTCAAATGTGTAGTCGTATTGGTAGTTCAGTGTGCGGAAAAGAATTCTGAAGAGCTGGCGTAGGTACATGTAATCTGGAGCCTCCTCAAAGCGTAATCCTCGACAATAATTGAGGTACATGGCAAACTCGGCAGGAAAACCTTTGCAGAGCACCTCAACTGGAGTGGACATTTTCTTTTCACTGATTTTCTCATACTTCTGCTTCTTTGTATTGGCTTTCAGACCTTGCCATGGCAGACTTCCCCTGTTGAAGTACATCAGGACATATCCAAGGGATTCCATGTCATCCCTCCGACTCTGTTCGATACCCAAATGAGCATTGATACTGGCGTAGCGTGCTGTGCCTGTCAGATTCTTGTCTTCTCGGTAAGCTATATGTTGTCTTGTACGACTGTCCCGGTACTTTTTCGCCAACCCGAAGTCGATCAAAAAAACTTTGTTGCAATGGCGACCAATACCCATGAGAAAGTTGTCAGGCTTCACATCCCTATGAATAAAGTTTTTGTTGTGTACGTACTCAATGCGACCTATCATTTGGTCTGCAAGCATGAGTACCGTTTTCATTGTGAATCTTCTTGAACAGAAGTTGAACAGGTCTTCCAAACTTGGTCCTAATAGGTCCATTACAAGAACATTGTACTCTTTCTCATTTCCATAGTAACGTATGTGAGGTATTCCCACTCCACCCTGGAGGATTTTATACAACTTACTCTCATACAAAAGCTGCGGATGCCTGGCCTTTGTTGATTCTAATTTCACAGCAACTTCCTCGCCGTTGGTGATGTTGATACCAAGATAAATGTCACCAAACGAACCACTTCCGATTTTTCTCACCAGACGATACTTCCCACCGACCAAAAAGTCTCCTGATTCTCTTTTCGCTGCGCTGTCCATTTTGTGAAGTTATAAGGTCTAAAATTGATGGCGGAAACTTTAATGGTCGATGAAACCTGTTGAAAAACCAGTTTCTACTTGGTTGCCATCTTGGGTGGTTGCATCGCAATATATTACCCACAAAGCTATAACAGAGTTGCGCGCGCTTCAAAACAGCTCCATTTCCTGTTCCATTTTTGGATACGTATGAAGTGGAAGGAGTAGCACTTTAAAATTAAAAGTTGCTGAAACACAACTCTGCCAAAATATGAATAGAATTATACCAAGACAGCAATCGTTGATTGCTCCAGAAATACTGAACCCGTTTGTCCACAAATTACATCTGGGATATTTAGACATGATAAAGGTTTGCATTTGTATTTTTGCTCAAATTATCAATTGCATAGATCTCGGACAGTTAAAGTGCATGTATAAGTACGGATATATCGGTATAAGTCTATAAATAGTCGAAATACCTACAGGATTTACTGTTTGCATATGTGATCTCCATGTCTCAGTCTGCAAAATTAACTATTTGGTCATTATCGCCTTAGTGGCAAGAAACGTTTAACTTATTTTCCAGAGTTCTGCATCAATGTAGTATTTTTTTAAATCTAAATTCAGTCATTATCATCACTGGCATCATCTGCGAAATCGCCAGTCTCAAGAACTACGTCATGATCTTCTTATACTCCCTCACCCATTTTCAAATAAACTGCCTTGTAAACAGTTGCAGTTCCCGTGTTCCTTAAGAAATATTGATTGGGTCTGAAGTACATCATTCAGTGCAGTTCAGTTATCATAAGCATTTGAAAATCAAGCTCGGTACAGTACACTGTCTATAACATCTGCGGAAAGAAAATTATCACTCTGGATCACAAGACAGAGGTTGCGGAGATAGTCGATGTATCACAGTTGTAAAAATATATACTAAACGTAGCTAAGCGGTGTCACTGTCAACATTTTTATTGAAATGTGTAAATCCCATATTTTTTAGTGTACTTTTCAACTTTTGGGGTTCATTTTCTGTCTTTCTGGTTTCTTTGTCAGCGTTAATTATATGCGATCTGAGAGCTGAGATTTCATCGCATTAGTGATCAGGGGTTGGGTTAATTTTGAAGACTGATGTCTGAAAATATATGTAATGAAAGAACAAGTTTCACTGTCAAAACGAAGTTAATTTATTTACACCATAAAAAATATCCTCCAGTTACCACGTATCCAGTGGTAAAGGAAAATATGTAACATAATAAGAATTTTTCTGAATTAATGCAAACAAATCAGCAAAAACGATTTGACTTCAAAGATGTATTTATTTCGGTTAAATCCATGTCAATTTTTTTGTTTAATCACACAAATCAATAGTTCTTATTCACCTATTAAAAGATAGGTGCAATTAACATCCAATAAGAACAGGGGTATTCCCACTGAACACACGTATATTGCCTAACTTAATATGTTTGCACTGCTCTCATGCTAAAATTAACGACGATTTCATGCAACATTTTCTGAAAATGAAGAGAAAGTGAAAGTAATTGTTTTGAAATGTTGTGTTGCCAATGCAGTAGTGCAGTCAGAAGATCCACTTTGCAATTTATGTGGAAATCTAATTAAGAGGAAAATAAGTTAAATAACATGTATGGAATATGGTAAAAGTGGATTATTTTGATTATTTTGAATTTTAAAATGCAACTATACCTGTTTTTCTTCATTTTGATTGTGTTTGTATTTATTTTCAAGCGTAGTACTCTTTAAGTGTTAGTGACGTGAAATACTCTTAGGGCATGCATATGACGTCATCACTAGAGCCTTGTTTGTAATGATAACAAAATGATCGATACCATGAGATGCTCTATACTAGGAAATCATATGATATGATATTTGCTGTACAATATTGAATGGATCAGATTTAAAATCCAGCATGTCAGTGAATCCAATGGGACAGTATGCCCCCGGTAGGGTGGCATATAGCAGCTGAAGTGTCCGTCAGTACATCTTTCCGTCTCTCCGAAAACTTTAACATTTGCCATAACTTTTTGCAATTTTGAAGATAGCAACTTGATATTTTGCATGCATTTGTATCTCATGAAGCTGCACATTTTGAGTGGTGAAAGGTCAAGGTCATCCTTCAAGGTCAAAAGTCAATAAATACAATCCAAGGGAAGTTATAAGCTTTTAAAAGGAGATCATTTCTAAACCTGCCAAATGATAAATTCAAATTTTATTTTAAAGCAGTACAATAGGGGGAATTGTGTTTCTGACAAACACATCTCTTGTTGAAATTGCTTTGCACAAATTTAAACCTATATATGAGATGGTCAGGTGTATTATGTTATACTCTAAACTTGCTGGGTACCTGAAAAGGGGCAATGTCAAAATATTTCATGCTATGTGTCTTCTGTTCACAGATTGGTGTGATGTCAGTGACAGTGGCTCCACTGCGCCTATTCATGGTGGGGTTGTGTCTGGTGCTGGCGTGGCCCTTAGCAGCCCTTTGTGTGCTAGGGAGGACTCCAGAAGAGGCCAAGCAGCCCCTGTCCGGATGGAGAAAGTAAGGACCTGTCTAGCAAGCAGCTCCCTTCTCAATCTTTCCATATTTAGCCATCGTATCATACCATGTTGAAACCTAACTGATTCTATCATTTAATGGTTCTTAAGGTCGTAGTGGTGTAGTTGATATTGTTTCCAAAAATGGATCTCGGCTCTGAGAGCTTTCTTCTCTGAAGTCAACAAGTACTGGTTCTACCCAGAAAAAGAACTAAATAGTGTTTCAATAAGCTTTGTGCAATCAAGCTGAAATAAATAGGTAGTATATTACTTCTTCTTACTTAAATATTCACAAAATATGTGTCCTGGCTGGGGATTAAATCAGCAATCTTCAGATTTTTTGTCAAGGTGTCTACCAACTGAGCTTGCTGTCTCTGTTTAATGTTTTACATGGGTTAACTCTTTCATTGCTGGAACCGAATTTTGAAGGCCTTTGCAAACAGTTTGGTTCCTTATGAGACGCCACAAAACGTGGCGTCTCATCAGGATCCAAACTGTTTGCTATTCTGATAGTATTCTTTGAAAAAAAAATCAAAGAAAATTCTAATTTTAGAAATTCAGCAGACAAAATTTTAGCAGACTACATATTTCCCAGCATGCAAATGGTTAAGAAAGTCATCAGCTGGGAACTTGGGTTAGTCTGATGTTCTTTTAAGTATCTATACCAAGGTTTTAATGTGAACATGTTGTATCTGATTATGGAAACCGCTCCACCTTAAACCATTGATTTATTAATTGGGTGTATGAAGAATTGAGTCTATGTATTGCAAATATCTGTCTTAGCACTGTTTTATTAGGAAAATGTTTAAAGTGTGTGTGTGTGTGTGTGTGTGTGTGAGATATACTTCAATACAATAGTTTTTCTTACTCGCCTGTATATCGGGAACTCACAATGATAAGAATTGTCTAGGGTGGACTATGGTGGACTTCTACCTGTAGTTTTTTACAAGTTGGAAGTATTTTCTGCTTTCCTTAGTTTAAAGAAGGACAAGTACATGTTATTGTCCTTAAAATTTGCAGACTGTTTCGGTTTACATTCTTGCATTCTCTGTACTTGGCATTTTAAGTGTCTGTTATTGTTTAATGTTTTTTCAGAAGCATACAGGATTCTCATACTTGAGAATAAGAGCTCAGAGTCTGATGAAATGTCCACATTTAAAGCAATGTAGTTGACCGTTAATAACATGTTTATGACTGTCTCAGTGTTTTATTGCCTATTTTTAGCTCACCTGAGCGTAACATGCTCATGGAAGCTTTTGAGAGATCGCCTTTAGTCTGTAGTGTGTTGTCCTTCTGGCATATTGCGTTGTCAACATAAAGTTTTGTTAACACGGCAGAGGCCACATTTATTGTCAGATCTTTATTTAACTTTTGCAGAAACTTTTTTCCATTGATATCTTGGCACTGGTTGGCAGAGATTGCAAATGGGTCACATGAAGTTTTAAAAAAACTAGGTCACTGGGTTAAATTTAAGAAAAACCTTGTCAACACTCTAGAAGTCACAATTTTTGTCAATTGGTCAGATGATTTGTTCTAATGACATCTTGGCCGAGTTTTAAAATGGTTCTGGTAAGATTTTAAACATATCCCCAACAGGGTGGTGCAGTCTTCCTTATATTGCTGTCCCTTATATTGCTGTAGTTAAACTCCAGAAGTCACGTTAATATCCAATCTTCATGAAACTTGGTCTGAAAATTTGTTCTTCTGATCAGTGCTTTCCACAGGATTTTTGTCAGGCGCCCCGGGGCTGATAGGGGTGGTTCAGGAGGGGTGTCCCTTCCCGACGTTGATTTTTTAAATTTAACATGTCAATTAACGCTCTGTGGTGCGTTTTAACTCAAAGAAAAACAGCGTCGAAAGACGTCATTTGGTGCGCTATGACTCTTCAAAAAATCCCACTGTCATTTAAAAATATATATACTTTTTTATATTGTTTAATTGTTTTAAAATTTTCCCGTACTGACAGTAAAATCCTGACTCGAACGATTCTCCAATACATCCGTTTCAACCTGACTATTACTGCATACTTACTACTATTCAAGTTTCTATTTATTATCCGATAATCCCGTTTATTCCGTTTTTATAAATCACTTTCTGGTAAATGTTTACGATAAAAGCTCTCAATTATTTCTTTTGAACAAACCTTGCCATTTTTCTATAGTATCAAATAAATTTTAAGTGACTATTTATAGATTTGATGAAATATTGCCTCTGAACATGCGTCAATCCTCTGACATGTTGTGTGCTTGTTAAAACAATACACGCGACGTTGTACATGTTGCATAATTTTCGCGCTCTTTTTAATTGAGAAAAAGATTCGACAGAAAATAAATTTGCACTACTAATTTGAAGCAAGAATATTTTAAAGTTGCGGTAACATTAACATTCGGAAGCGTGTTTCGGATTAAAAACGCGTTAACGTCGACATACGGGAAAGGGTTTCGGATGACAAATTTAATTATTCCCATTTGAGATTTTAATAAATATTAACAGTTGCGTTATGAATTTAACGATAATTTGTTTTAACACTTAAGTCGAATACATGTTTTGACGGAATTATGCATGAAATTCACGAGGATTACGGCCGGTTGCCATCATCAGTCTTCTAACTATCGATTATCGGACAAAAAATTTACTAGTGTGCGTAATTAATTTAACGAAAATTTGTTAACGCATTACGTGTCGAACAAATGCCAGAAAAACGTTATAAATGGACATGATGAAATATACATGTACTGGAATTAAATTGTTATCGCATAATTGTAACCGGGAGTTATTTGCACAACTTACTCGCTATAAGAAATTATTTCTTTACCTCTTTCAGTTAATTTCTTGTATTAAATACAAAAGTCATAGGTAACACTTGTTTACAGTAAAAAGGTGTGATGATGATGCCCGAAACCGTCTTTAATGTACTTTTTTATTACGTAAATGGTACAAATTCTTGCTAATCAAGCTGCAATAAACTTTTACATCGTGCCCGACGTCAATAAAAAATAATGGTCGATAGTTAACCCCGCCCTCATAAGCATTCGCGTAACCGATTGGACAATGAACATCACAGTTTGACGACTGGAAAGTTACCTGATACATCATTGTCAGCATTTAAATGACTGTGTAATGTGGCTAGAATAATCTATACCCGCGTCATGCTATTCTCTTATCAGTTGATTATCCATTACCCCATGTGGTGTTTATGGCGATTACTTGTGAAAGTAGGTACCGTGTGCTCTTTTAAAACAGGGAATATTGATACACTGATAGAGAAACCTTTGTTTTTTTTTACAATCTCCACTTTCTTTCACTGAAAAACACACAGGTCGGAAAATTTCAAGCGCCCCGGGGACTCTGATTTCGAAATTCAAGCGCCCTGGCAAGGGGCGCTTAAACGGCCTGGGGAAAACCCTGCTTCTGATATATTGGCTCATTTTGAATAATATTAGGTTATATTAAAAACATGTCCATCAGAGGCTGAGCAAAAGAGCAGCTTTCCTTATATGGCTTTAGGGAGACTTTTTAACATATTTAGGTTGAATCGTTATGAAACATTTGTTCTTATGGTATCTCAACTTAGTATGAAAATGGTTCTGGTCTATTGAAAAATATTGCAACCAGGAGGCAGGGCAATTTTCTTTATATGACAAGATTGAAACCTTGTGAACAATGTATTTCATAATTTGTCACATTTTATATCCACTTTTCCTGAAACTTGCTCAGAATATTTGTTCTAATGATATCTCATGTAGGGTCAAAAATGATTCATGTCCATTGAAAAACATGGCTGCTATGCGGCCATGCAGTTATCCTTATGTGGCAATAGTTTATCACTGTGAACACTCTAAAAGTTTAATTTAATCTTCAGGAAAATTGCCCAGAATCTTTGTTCTAATGATATCTTGGCTGAGTTCAGGTCCCTGGGAAAACAGGACCTCCAGGGTGTGGGGAAAAAGTCACATTTTTTGTTTAATCTTCATGAAACTTGCCTAGAACATTGAATTTTGCTATTACGATATCACTGCCAAGTTTTAAAATGGTTCTGGTCAATTGAAATACATGGTGGATGGGGCATATGTTTTGGCCCTAAATGTTTTGTAAAAAAATTATTCTAATGATATCTCAGCCCCTTTCAAAAATGGTTTCAGGTAAAAAGCAAGGACTTAAAACACATTTACTACACATTTATCACAGAGTTGCTTGAATTTGTTTAATTTCTAAGGTTCTCAGGTGAGGGACTTAGGGCCACTAGCCCTCTTGTTTTACTTGTATTTGTATTGGTCAACTATTTTCATTCAAATTAAAGTCAGCAGTTAAATAAGTTTTATTTGTTTGATGTGTAATTCTGATTGGATACTTGGGTATAAATACTTTGAATTGCAGCTAAAAAATTTTTAATTGTATTTTATCAGTGAAAAAATCATAGAAAACTTTAGCCATACACTTTGTGCCTATTTTCGTCAACTATTCAAGGCTGACTGGACAGAGGGATGTATTTTGTTGCATATTTTTTTGTCTGAATGGGTTTCTATCTATAAATAGCTTTTAAAAATTGAAATCACAAAAGGTGAAATGTTTATGGGTTAAGGAAATGTTGAATGTGGACAAAACTCACAACTTCACTTGGAATTTCTATTATTTTTAGAGACGTATCAAAAACATTGTAAAATAAATCATCTGTGGAAATTAATTTCCTGAATAGCTACTTTAAAATAACATTTAACCCTTTACTTCATGAGAAGCAAAGTGAAAATGGCTATGTGCAAACAGCATAAAGGCAGAACAGCCTGCAAGTGACGAGCAGTCTGTTCAGGTTTTATGCTGTTTGCTGCTCATCATAATCTAAGGGTTGTAAACGAAGCCTTAAAAACTTGAACCTGGTAAGAAAGGTCTTTAATTCAATGTAACTTTCTAAGGGACTACAAATGCGTTAAGATATGTATCTACTGTGAAACCATTTATTTTCGTCAGCACGAAATTTCGTCCTTTTTAAAAAAAAATGACTATTTCGTCAGCACTTAAATTCGTCCATTTCTGGTTTTGAAAAAAAAAGCGTCCGATTTGTTTGTAATGTTGGTAATACATGTAATACGCGGTTGCGAAAAAATCGTGCTGGGGAAAGAGGGGTGACACTTGGTAGTCACTTGCAGGAGGTGGGCCTTGTTTGGCATATGCCAATTAACAAGTCTGTTATTTCAGGTGATAGTAACTGTTCTTTATTATTTTATGTCATAAATTGACACGTTCTTTGTTATGATTAGCGGATAAGTGGGACTGAATAACCTTTAACAAGTGTTCTTTATTAATTTGTAATAAAAGCGCAGAATATATTTCATATATATATATATATGATCACACATCGTCATATTTTAATTGCGTTAAATAGTATTGTCTTTAATCCGCATTCACTGCGTGTTGGCTGTATAATCTGCAACACCCCTGAAAAACACAATACACACAATGGGTAATAAAGTTGTTAACAATTAGCGCTAATCAACACTATTCTACCTAAACGAAGTCGACGCATTCGATACAGCCTTATTGCATTCGCGTTTTACAGGAAATGTCAGTTGTCAGTACACTGTATAATGTACACCCCTTTGTGTCAAAACCGGATTTAATTTGAGTGTGAATAGTCGACTGTTTCATGTTCTTTGTATCAATACAATCCGGGTATCTGTACTATAAGTATACCAGTCTACAAACAAGGTGCGCGCTTCCGCATATGGGTATTCGGACGTTCAAAAAATTGACCTACTGTTTAGAGTTCACGCCGTCGAACGCATTAAGCAATATAACTCGTTTTTTTCACTATTTCTTACATGCAAAAAATACTAGTGGCTTATAACTTACCTTGCAATCTTTTTTTACTCGCATTTTGCGAGTGTGCGAGTGTTAATTTCGAGCCCTGTGTATATGCGTGGATTACGCTGGATTTAAATGCCTCATGCCTACGGTAATTCAGTCTTATTTGTTTCAAATATGGGACATGATTGTTCGTTAGGATCTTGAATTCGTCCATCGGTCGAAGGACCAAAAAGACGAAAATTAATAATGGTTTCGCAGTATGTGGTAAAGGGTTAAACATTTCAGATATTTAAAAAATGGCACATCACAAAACTGCACTGAGTTTAAATGTTTAAACATGAGGCACTTACTGCATTCATTACAGCACAAATGCACATGTTTCTGTGGTTTTAAATGTTTTATGTATTTTATTTTATAAATGTTCATTACGTTGGAGATTATCAGTTTTTATGTGACGACCAAATGCATGGTTTGAGTTGCACATTAAGTTTTACCCAGTATTCAGAAGCATTCTAACTTATTTGTTAAATTGGTATGTACAAATTGCAGACTTGATTCAATTTAAATCAGAACAAACAATCAGACAGCTTGGTTTGTGCTGACTAACACAAATCATAATAAATTATTGATTTATGACATATTCTATGTTTTATTTATCATGATCATGCTTTCAAGCACCATTAAATTGCAGGAACAGTAAGTACAGCTTAAAGTTGAGTTTATACTAATTTTATTGTTCATACAGTACAACATGTCTGATTGTTGCTTTTAATATTTCTCAATGTCTGTGTTTGTACTTTATATGGTGTGTTAATAAATTGTTACTTTTCATGTACATGCACTTTTACAGTTGTCTTCCCGGCTGTTATCATTTATAATAATCTAATGTTTGTTTCTGGCATTTTAGCACCCTGTTGAGGCCCGTTATTGTGTTTTTATCCCGCTGTGTGTTTTTCGCGGGTGGATTTCATCACGTAAAAGTGAAGGGAAAGCGAGCCCCTGTCCAAGAGGCTCCCATTCTGGCTATGGCTCCTCATTCATCATATATGGATGCTCTGCCTGTTGTGTTCCTAGACCTTACCAGCACTGTTGCTAAGAGTGCAAATGGGGAGGTGCCCGTGTTTGGAAGTATGACATAACAAGGCTTTTTTACCCCTTTTTTATCGGGAATGCAGTCCTCCTTGTTTGGTGAATGTTTTTTTTTATTTGTTACCGTAGTTTTAAATCATTGTTTAAAGTGGAAAGAGCATTCATTATGCAGTCCATTGTTAAGCATTGATTTGAAATCTATGAGCATGATTGTTTTGTGATGTCTTCATAATGAACACATTGGTTTTTGAAGTACTTGTAATAAGAATGGGATACTGATAAATGTACCCATTGTTTCCTAGAACATGAAATTTATAAAGGCATTTACAATAGTTATTAGCCACACATTTATAATCAACTACAGGCCTTTGATGGAATAAATAAAAAACCAATGTAACAATAGATATTGTAATGATAATTTCTTTCTGTTGGTGCATGTTGAGCCATTGTTTGCTTTTATTTGAATGCTGTATGGTTTGGTATAGGATTTCATTTAGTGACAATTTGAAATAGTGTGAATGATCCAGCTTTCCCATCAAACCAGATCAATACTGTACCATACAAGTAATTTGGGAAACCAGTTGTTTGCATACCACTAATCGTCAAGAAATCTGAAGTTATTCATTGTATCCTTTTAGCTCTTGTACCTACCTTATAAGAATTTCATGCACAATCTCCCCATAACTTTTCTATCCCTGAATGTTGAACAACACACAATGTTTTTGTAGCTTGCTTAACATAAAAAATGCTGCTTCCGAAGTGCTTATTGATCAGCCATGCTGATTAATTTTGCCAGTTTTGTATAAGAAATAACCAGCTTCTCATCGTGTCAAGTGTCTACATTATTTCTGATCAGATATGTTCCTGTTGGTGACTTTTTACAAGTATTTTGATGTTTTGATTGAGTTCAATCTTGGTTAACCATAAATAATTGCTGTTTGTGTTGTTAACTTCATATTTTCATAGGACATTGACCTGGAACTTGCAAAACTTACAATTAACATAGCTGAAAATCAATGTATACATGTACAGTATATTAAGTGAAAAAACATTTATATCCACCCACTAGGATATTATTTTCATAAGTTAGACCCAGCTTTTGATCCACAGCCTGTTCCATTCAGTCATTAAATTATGACAGGATAACATGTAGCCGGTTTTATTCAGTTATTTAATTATCACATGATAACATGTAGTCTGTTCCATTCAGCCATTTAATTATGACAGGCCAGAAAGTTACATGTATTTCATGACCAAAGGTCCTGTTACCGATGAACGTATAAAGACATAATTAGATACCTGGTACTTCCAGACCTCATTAAATAGTATTCTTATGGACTATTCACTTAATTGGCTGTTTACAATTATCCATGTAAGTTTAGGGGAAGAAAAAGCAAACAGAAAAATGCTTACTTTCCCCCCAATAATTTATAGTGATAATTACAACATTATAATCCGAACAATAATCTTATGTGCTTGTAAGCTAAATTTTTCAATCTATTTTTATGCCCCCGGATCGAATGATCGGGGGTACATGTATATTGTTTTTGGCCTGTATGTCTGTGTGTCTGTCACTAAACTTTAACATTGGCCATAACTTTTGCAATATTGAAGATAGCAACTTCATATTTGGCATGCACGTGTATCTCATGAAGCTGCACATTTTGAGTGGTGAAAGGTCAAGGTCATCCTTCAAGGTCAAAGGTCAAATAATAATTTAGCTTCAAAGCAGCGCAAAAGGGGCATTGTGTTTTTGACAAACACATATCTTATTTTCTTATTTTCACTGTTGTTATGGAGGTACATGTAGTTTTGACTCATAAAACTTGTTTATCAGACTGAATTTGTTTAACAGACAGAAGATCCTGCAATGTTGGAAATGTTATTGAAACTGGACAATTTTTTCAGATTTGTCTGAGGTTCGATGTCCTTTGCATGGGTTGTTTTTAATTAGGTTGAAAACTTTGGTTTTAGACTGGTGTTGTTTGTTTGGCAGATAGTGGCATCAAACTTTAGGTATTAGGTCAATCACTTTGATCACTAAAGTGCGTGATGATCTTGATGAACCTTTTGATATAGCAAGCCTGAATTGAAACTGACAGTATTGTTCACATTTCTAAATGTTCAGGTAAGCCAATGGGCCACAAGAGTCGTAACATTTTCAAGGACTAATGATGGCATACCACTGAATTGTCAAGAAAATGTCATATTTTATGCAAATTTACCTAAATAATTGACAGTCTCTCCAACCTCAACTGTTTACAGTCTCTTAATTATTCCTTAACTCTTATACTTATGCAAATAAATTTGTCACCACTAATCAGTGTGAGTGTTTAACAGCTCTTAAATGGACTCAAATTGATATATTTCCCTTGTGCATGTGCTTCGTTTGGCTTCCATAGTAATTTTGTGACAATCGTTTTTGCAAAGAAGGTGTTACAAAGTCTAAAACAAAGGCATCCAAAATCAGATTCATGATGTCATAGCACTTGTTGAATACTGAGCAATCATGGTTCATTGTATTTATAGGAGGGTTGAAGTTTTTGTGTATGATCAATCACTGATTAGAAACATCAATTAATCAATCAATTGGATTACAATCCATTTCAGGGTCATTGATCCAAGGTAAATCTGTCATTATACTTGGCTTTCAATGATTGTGATTAGCAGACACCCATTGGCGCATGGAAGTTTCTATAGCACAACTGAAAATGGTGATTTTGGTGTGAGCCCCCAGGCTGCAGGTCATGTATTTGTCCCACACATGACCTACTGCTAGTTGGGGATAACATAACATGACAGGCTGGTCAAGGTCAATGTAATGTTGAAAAATTACCCCTTCTCAATTACTCTAATTAGGATATGGTCATCAGAGATAGAGTGACTTTTTGAAGGTACATGCAGACCTAGCTTGGGATTAAATTTGGTCAAGGTCAGTTTAAATTGGGTCAAGGTCAGTCTTCCTTAAAAATAAAATAATGTGTATTTGGCTTTAGATAGGGGAAAATTGTTGCTCTATAAATAACTTTAGTTTGGATGGAGGTATTGCTCTGAAAGTATGTGTGCAGGTAGCATAGTTGCAGATCTACCTTGGCAGGGGCGGATCCAGGATTTCTGGTAAGGGGGGGGGGGGGGGGCGGGATATTGAAAGCTTTGCTGGGGACAAGGGGGCCCCTATTGGGTGCAGGGCAAACCCCTGCTGGGTGTCCAGTATGGCACAGCCCCCCGGAAGCATCCATCTTTGTTGACATAAAATGCAGCAAAAAGAGAATCAATGTGCAAAAAGAGGGATACATCAGAATCGCAAAGTTCAACTTGAAAATTCAGGTGATAAAGAGTCTGAAGTTGAAAAAATTAGCCATTGTCTGTGATTAGTGGGAAATGTTGTGTACAGAAAAGAAGAAAAATAAGTTTAAATAGAATAGGTGATTTAGATCTAGTTAGCTTGAGATTGCACAATTGATTAATGAAAAAAAAAATGTAAATGCTTAAATCCATGTTAGGTGGCATTGAGACATTTCTAGTTAAATTATATAAATGATGTAGTTTTAAGCAAGTTTAATTTTTCTGTTTCACTGAGTGATGGACTTAAATTAAGAAGCTGTTTAATGAAAATGTGGAAGCAACAGATTTTATCCAATAGGGCATCTTCAGAGATTTAAGTATTGGCAGGAAGTCAACTTACGTTATTGTTTTCTCATCACTGGTACATGTATGCGGTGACTTTAGCCTCACGTTTAACACTATGTGAATTTGTTACCAATATAGATATACTGTCAGCTTTATTAGGTTTAGCAAGCTACATGTATTCTACTTGCCAAAGGGTCTCTGTTGTAGCTAGTTTTCATAAGATAGTTACTCACTGGAATCGCTTTAGGGATTTCCTGTAACTTTATAATGTGTATTCAACTCATTAAAATAGGCCAAGATTAGAAACTCTTGTTTAATTTTTTTCTAAATTAAGGACTATTTCACACACAATATATACATTAATATAATAAGGTACACGTTTGCACTATAAAGGAAGTTTTTTTTCAGTAAGCTTCTGTCTCTGTTATGGCTTAACCCTTTCCAACTTAAATAAGTATTTTCAATCATCTTTAGTCCCATAGAAAGTTAAATTGAATTTTAGACCTTTCTTACTAGATACATGTTTTTAAGGCTTCAACTCCAAACCTTAGATACTGATGAGCAGCAAACAGCATAAAACCTGAACAGACTGAGGTTCTTGCAGGCTTTTCTGGTTTTATGCTGTTTGCATATAGCCATTTTCACTTTGCTTCTAAGCAGGAAAGGGTTAAAACTAAAAGATGTACATTTGTATCCTCCATATGACAATGGACCAAGGCAACATTTGCAACTCATTTCGAGGAGGCATTGTAAAAATTTGGGACTTTTTAAACTAATATTTAGTAAATACACCATATAGGATGTTTTTTGGTAAACTCGTTGCTACATGTATTAAATGGCGTGAAGGATATTGTTTAAGCTTAAAACATGTATTCCTCATGTTAAAATGACCCAATACGCCACGTTTGGCAACTACTATTTGAAGTGTCATCGCTCAGGGCCTTGTTACGCAATAAAATTTTACATATATTTTACATGTATGATATAGAAACAGGTTAGATCTCATAAATCTTATCCATTTCCATCAAACTTCATATGTGCATAGTTTGCAAAAGGACCTTTCCGCGTTTAGCTTGTGCATTGGATGGGTAGAGGTCAAGGTCAATTTACTAAAAATAACAAAAGGAGGACTCCACTTAATTTCTAAGTATCAAATAGATTTTCTGTAATGAAACTTCAAACATTAATATTTGTTTATCATATGGGTCAAGGTTGTCACTGTTTGTAAATATAGAAAAATGGTTTCAAGTTAAAATTTTAGTTTATATCTAATAGGATATTTTGATTATATGAATAATAATTACTTGTTAGATAATATAGGTTACTTATTTCTTGACAAAGCACATTTAAGTCAGTTTTATTGATATACTTGTTTTAACGTTAAAGTACTGCCCTTAAAGCAAACAATTTGAAAATATAAGTCAGAAACGATTCTAACCAGGGCCTTTTTCAGTATGGTACGTAATTTTTCCCTAATTCTTATAGCATAAAATTTATTTCCATGCTGATGCAGTTATGAGTTTCTATGTACATGTATGTGCAGTATAGATCATAGATGCTTCAAGCAAACTAAGGTCTCTTTATATTGATGGGTTTCCTTTTCCCCAGACAGTCAGGTGCATGTGCAGGATGGGACTATATATGCAGCCTTGCTTTCAGCGATTTTTTTCCTTCTTTATAAAGTACACGTTAAAGGTACTTTCCCAATTGAAGAAAAAATACAAAATTCCCAGTTGCCGTTTGAAAATTTCCAAAAGGAAGGCAAATTTTGTTCAGTCTTCAGAAAAACATTATCTATGAATTTTTCAAGCCAAAATGCATGTAAATGAATATTTTAATTTGTATGTGTAATTTATGCCGAGCAATTAAAAAAATCCATAATTCCCAATTGGAAGATTTCGCAACGCCAATAATCCCAATGTCAAGGTTTTTCGTGCTTATTATCCCCCACCAGAGGCGGAGGGATATTGTTTTGGCGTTGTCCGTCCGTCCGGCACTTTTGTGTCCGGAGCCATATCTTGGAAGTTCTTTGGTGGATTTCATTTAAACTTGGTATGAGTATATATATGCATAAGAGGATGATGCATGCCAAATGGCATTGTACACCAGCTGTTAAAAACAGACTTATGGCCCTTTGTATCTTGAAAAAATGCTGTTAGTGTCCGGAGCCAAATCTTGGAAGTTCTTTGGCGGATTTCATTGAAACTTGGTATGAGTATATATATGCATAAGAGGATGATGCACGCCAAATGGCATTGTACACCATCTGTTAAAAACAGACTTATGGCCCTTTGTATCTTGAAAAAATGCTTTTTACTATAGGCACTTTTGTGTCCGGAGCCATATCTTGGAAGTGCTTTGGCGGATTTCATTTAAACTTTGTATGAGTATATATATGCATAAGAGGATGATGCACGCCAAATGGCATTGTACACCATCTGTTAAAAACAGACTTATGGCCCTTTGTATCTTGAAAAAATGCTTTTTACCATAGGCATTTTTGTGTCCGGAGCCATATCTTGGAAGCGCGTTTTTGTGAAAACACACGACTTATTAATTCACCTAAATAAATTGTGAAGGCTTAAGAACCTTCCTTTGTCTTAGTTTTGTGTTATTGTCCTCCGTCCGTCCATCTATCATTATGTTCATCCGTCCAATTTGCACCCATCCTCAAACAAAGCATATGTTGCGGGGGATACCTTGGGCCTTTCAGGCCCTCTTGTTTTTCCCAATAGGTAGGGTACAGGTACTTGTTCCGATTGGACAAAAAATCGCTGGCTTTAGTTAAGTGCATCAAGCATGCCTAGCAATTCAAAATCCAGCATTTGTCGACATTTTTTGCTTTGCATTATTCGTAGGTGCTTTGACCGGCCTCTGATGACCCTTGGAAGAGTCATGATGTTCTTCTGGGGTTTCCAGAACGTGAAAGTGCGTGGAACCCCCTCAGAGTCGCAAGAGGCCTCTGTGCTAGTGGTGGCCCCACACTCCTCCATATTTGACCCTTTAGTTCTTTTCTACTGCTCTTGCGTGCCCAGTGCCATATCAAAGGCTGAAAATAGCAAATTACCCATTGTTTCAGGTACTTAGCTGTGCTTATAGTTGCATAGATATAACTGTATTCATTCACTGATTTTCTGCATTAATTCAACTTGCTCACTTTTGCTGTTTTGATTGTTTTTTTAACATTTTCTGCCAATGAATTGTTGTTCTTAATCAATTTTGTTTTGGAGTTATTACTTTCTTCTTCTATTAAAATCATTATTTTTAACCAGGTTTTCGGAAGGAAAAAACTGGTTATTAGATTGGCGAATGCGGGCGGGCTGGCTGGCTGGCGGGCGGGCGGAACAAGCTTGTCCGGGCCATAACTATGTCGTTCATTGTCAGATTTTAAAATCATTTGGCACATTTGTTCACCATCATTGGACGGTGTGTCGCGCGAAATAATTATGTCGATATCTCCGAGGTCAAGGTCACACTTTGAGTTCAAAGGTCAAAAATGGCCATAAATGAGCTTGTCCTGGCCATAACTATGTCATTCATTGTGAGATTTTAAAATCATTTGGCACATTTGTTCACCATCATGGGACTGTGTGTCGCACGAAAGAATCACGTCAATATCTCCAATGTCAAGGTCGCCACGACTAAAAATAGATATTTTTAAAAAACAAACTTACAAAGGGGGTTAATTTTGTTTGTTCATTTCAAAAGTTCAGTTTGAGTTTTCTCCCTTTATCAGATTTTTTTTTCACAATGAAAACCTGGTTTTGTGACAATTTTGTCCCTTGTTAAATAGTTCTGTGGCAATAAAAATTTAATCAATATACAGATACATGTAGTTAATGAAGTTGAATTATTGAAAAGAATAGAAAAGTTCATGTAAAAGCTTTTGATTGAAAGCAATAAATAGGGATAAAATAGTTCACGTAAAAGCTTTAGATTGAAAGCAAAATATAGCAGCAGTCAGATGTGGATGCTGTCAATTATAACTGTTGACACGCATCATGCAAAAATAGGTCTTCGGCTACATGCACCCAGCGTAGCTCCAGACCAGCCTGTGCATTGAGCGCAGTCTAGTCAGGAGATACCCTGTCTGTGAATGATACCAGTAACCCTTTGGTAACTTAACAGCAGATAATGTAGCTCATTACTGAATTTCAGTTTATGCACAGGCTGGTCAAAAGCTACCATTTCAAGATATGGTATAAGACCCATTTTTGCACGATGCAGGTCTATAAAAGGTGGTTTATGACCAGCGTGTTAACTGCATCATAAGTATTTGTAAAAATACAATTTTCGGACATGAAAGCACTACTGACACATGATACATGCTATCATTTCTATGAATGCTATAGGCAGTAAAGGCCAAACAGTTGAGATGTGCCAATCACGTTAACTGCAAACAATGGCACCAATCTTTCCACTATTGATCTGTTGCACCATGTATACTTTTGCATAATAACATAAAAAATAATCAAAAACTCTTATGATACAAATTCCCATATTTACCTTATTTTACTTGAGAATTTTCTCAGAAATGAATAATGCAATCTCAGTTAAATGTCATTCTGTCTTGTCTGTTTTCTTATGTGTATGTGGTTTATACTCATTTGGAACAGATTGACATGTATTGATAGTGTTCTTGTCTTATTTGATGGTATTTACCTGGAATATTATGAACTGCAAGAGTCATATATGTGTATTTCAATCTTAAAACATGCTGTACTTTATTTATGCATTATTTAAGTTCTTGTTAATCATCCTGATATTTATATTTGATATACCAACAGAACAAGGGACATGAACATCACTAAAAAAGAAAGCCTGAATGTTTGTGCTGAAAATACTTAATACTTGTGACTGCAAGATGATGATAGTAAACCCTTTCCCACTCAGAAGCGAAGTGAAAATGTTTATGTGCATACAGCATAAAGACATTAAAACTGGAATCTATTAAGAAAGGTCGTAAATTAAATTTAACTTCCTAAGGGACTACAAATGTGTCAAAATGCGTATCTAAGTGGTTAAAGGTTATATTACAAAAATTGTTGTGTTTAGATCATATTGTTAAACTGTTTTTAAAAGAATTAACCTTGTGAAGTAAAATAAAATGGTTTAATTTTGCTCTTTGGAGATCCTGTCTTTAAGCATTACCCTATTTCTCAATAATAAGGAACACAGAAATATGAAAAAACGTATTTTGTAATATGTTTCGTACACACAGTTCTATTTTATTTTCACACAATATAATACTTTTGGCGTCTTATAATGCAATTTGAGCCGCATCAATTTTATGAACACGCTTGAGCTGTTTTATAAAAGACGAAGAAAAATCAACAATATTTACGTTACCTACTCGCTATGGCCATGTTTAATCAATTTATTTTATTTGCTTCTTTTGTATTCTTGAAAAGTTTTTATCAAAATGATTTATAATGCATCGGCTGATACATCTGCCAAATTTCATATAAGCAAGTCAAAAACCTATTCGCTTATTGTTTGCGCAAAAGTTTTGTTAACAAAAAAAAATGTGTTTGAACATTAACATCTTTAAATCGAATATTTGTCAATACACTTAATATATTAGACATTCATTATAGGACTATTTCAGATGTATGTTCAATAAATTGCATACTTATCGTTAAAAAATAACACATATTAACACCATTAAAAACTATTTTATTTGTTATGTTTTAACATCACAACATAAGAGTAACGTAACGTATGTATCCAACACAAAAATCATGGTAACTTAAATCCAATCAAATCAAAGTAAACGACAACATAAACTCACAAACATACAACTGTTAAACATTTAAACAATGCAAATGGTTTAAATGGTAAATAAAAATATCGAGAATTTTTTGCACTTTTCGTAAAGCTAAAACCTGATAACGTAAATTATATAGCTTAATAACTTTAGAATATCTAGCGGTATGTTTTGCCACTTAAAGTCTGGACATAATGTGCTTAAAATATGTCATTTAGAATAACAATACATCTTTATACAGTCTCCAAGGATGATGAATACATTCCAAAATTGTAAATTCATATGCAAATATGCTATAAAATGTATGGTAACGTAGGTATGAAGTAGTAAGTAACGCATATATCTTTATTCTGTCATTTCTGGTTTTCTTGTACTAACTGATACCAGCTGTTCTCACCATGTACATTCTTACACAGTTCAGCCATTTATGATGTTTTTTTCGTTGTCACGGATACTAAACAGTCGTTTCGATCTTCTGGTTGATTTTGGTGTTTCCAGCATCATTATTATATCTTCGTTTTTTACCCATATAATGTCAACCGATTTTGGCCACCTATAACATTCTTCGTTGGCCTTTTCCATGAAGGTAACTTTACAGTCTTGGTCCACCTTATCAATCACAAGCACCTTTCCAACATACGCACTCCCTTCATACCAAGCTGCTACAAAATCTCCAACCTTCAATCCATGTATAATGTCACTTGCTTCATGTTCTGTTCTATTTTTTTTGTCACCATTTTCTTTTTTTTCGCCAACTTTGATCGCATTATCTTCTGCCGATTTTGCATTACATTTAGCATTCTCACTTACTTCAACAGGAGTAACCTGTTGCTCCTGCATTTTGTTTTTGCAAACTTTGATCACATTATTTTCTGCCGATTTTGCATTACACACAGCATTCTCACTTACTTCAACAGGAGTAACCTGTTGCTCCTGCATTTCGATATCACTTCGACTTTGGACATCAACCCATTCACATTTTTCTTCAATCCATGATTCACAGAAACGACCAGAAATACACGTTGTGTAGTAACAAGATGTCGTCCTTGTCTTGAACACCTTGTCAGTTGCACATAGAGCAATAGCATGCAATTTCATGGTGTTCTTCACTGGTTTTATGTTCAGCTTTGAGAATAGTTCTTGTTTGGCTTCACACTTTGCTTTGTCGACATACAAGAATTTTATGTCTTTCATAGTTGAGTTTCGGGCCCAATTGTAAAAGTCATCTGCGCCTTGGATGAGTGACTTACCCTGACGTGAAGCCTCGTCTGCCATGCGTTTAGTTGTTCCGCCAATCCCATCGCATGCACTTTTGCCATGCCCAGCCTCAAAGAAATTCATTTGAGCGTCGCAGCCGTACATTTTTTTGTGATTAGCCATGGTATAAAACATGAATCGATTCCTGTATGGGCTCGACGGACTGTCTGTCCAATAATGAATACGCTCCAGGTTTGGACAAATTCGTTTTATTTCTGGAACAGTTGTGTCCATGAACGCAACAACAGTACTTGCTGAGTGGGTCAGAGTGTTTGAGATGACAACGTAACTTTGATGTTTCAGCATGCCGTTTTCTTTGTAGTACACTACTGTCACCAGGGTGCAATGTGACATATGTTAAACTCCAATATGCTGTTTGAACTTCATCAGGAGTTCGGCAAGTGTAATTTTCAGCGAAATCCATCTGGACGATTACTTGGTTATCTGGCAGGTTTTCCTTATTTGTTTTCAGTTGTTTGTATTGAGTTCGCAATCTTGTAACATGTTCGCAAAAGTCGGCCACTTCATTTTTGATCATCGTAATGAAGTTTGTTTTCTCTAATTCAGATTCTACAACCATCATCTTCGATTTTTTGTCTAGTTCTACCCTTTTCCATTGCCGATAGCGTATTTTGGTTATTGAAATGTCTACTGAATTGAACAGAACTTCAACAGTTCCCTTGTGTACACATAGATTTTCAGGATTTTCACTTATCTTAACACCTACTTTCCGCATCGCCTGGACTTTCAGTGCCATGTTTTGATGTTTAAGACATTGACATGCATTTCTAGTAATGAATCTGGCTAGCAATATTTCTCGCGGTCTGAGACGGCAAAATGTCGCCAATGACACTTTCTCTTCTGGGTTTTCGGCGGTGTACTTTTGCCAAAGGTTACGCATGTAATCAGTGAGTACTTTCGTCTGTTTTCTGTTTTTCACATCAGCTTTTCCTGGTTGAACACGGCAATTATCTTCTCTACTTAGATATTCTTCCACTTTTATAGCTAGTCTCTTGGCAATGCTCTTTCTCTGTTCTTTCTTATGACGTAGTGTTTTGGAATTGCTCGAACCTAGTGACCTTCTGGACAATCCAGTTTCATCACTTATAAATTTTATACATCGATATTTCTTTGCTATTCGTCCAGCAACAACTTCATGCAAAATGTTGCGTTTCTTCTTAGTGCATGACTCCCTTGTCTTCTGTATTTCAGCAACCAACACGTTCTTGAGCAAGAGTTTTCTTGCTACCTGTTTTCTCCTCTTTGGTGTAAGTCTTAACATCTGTAATTCATGGTTTGTTTTGGATTTTGGTGAAGAATACATCGGATCATGTATTGCAGGTGATTCTTCTGTTCTTGGGTTTTTTATTTTCATCATTCTCTTTCGGAACCTTTCAAGCTGCTTAGACTTGGTTTTCAATTTTCTTTCTAATTCCCTTTTCTGCTTTTGAAGTGAAGTTATTGACCTGTGCGCTTTTGCCAAGGCTCTTGCCCTTATTTTTCTAGTCCCATTGCCTCTTGCAGCAACTGTTACAGCGGGCAGGCATACAATCATCTTGTCTCTGCTCACTACAGCAGCTCCTGTGTTGCAGTCACTGAGGCTACCATAACCACTTTCACTTGTAATGTCGGGGATAGGCAGTAGTTCTTGTTTTTCTTTTTGTCTTGCTCTACACAATCTATTACGTAATTTAACCCTTTCATTCCTCTCTTTTCTTTTCTTGTTACTAAGTTCGCTTGCTGGAATGTAATATTTTCTAACTCGCTCACGCTCTGCTTTGTGATAGTCTTCACCCAACTTAGCTTTTTTTCGTTCACGGTATTCTCATTGTATTTCCGCTCGTGATTTCCCCATCTAAAACAATAACATAATTATGTAACGTATGAATGATACCTACGTTACAAATTTAAGTATGTGTTTATATGTACAGTCATGCGTAAAAGAATCAACTTGTAAAATGGAAATTGTTGATAATGAATATTTTATAAAGTATTTGTTTCTATTTTGAACTTTTTTTAAAGACTATAGTTGTGTACTTGAAAGCAAATGGTGTAAATATCCCAAATGGTTTTCATGGTAGAACAGAAATGGGGGTTATTTCTGTATATAATAAAAACAACCATCCGTTCAAAATCAATGATCAATATTTTGCGGGTTTAATGATTAACTGTGGAATGATTAATGACATTTTATTTTTTTCTGCATTGAAAGTGATTTATTCACATAAAAAAATATATCCTAATAAAATGATTCCTACATTACTACTAAGTAACGTAGGTATCGTTTTATGTAAGGCATACTACGTGTTTATTGTAGGTCTAAATTACAAACTTATTGCAATTAGGCCACGACTTTTTTTTTTATTGGTTTACAAAAATTATTTTGAAAATGGTCCATAGGGCGGTCGAAAAAAAAAAAAAAAAAAAAAAACATCATTGGAAAAAAAAGTTAATACTAATAACATCAGAACAAAGACAACATATCTTTTATAACCTTAACACAGAGACAAAAAATCAAATTATGCAATGAAACACGTCTATATCTTCAAATGAAATGGGTCCTAACAGCACCTTATGTAACATCAGGCAATTTTAAACACTCCATTACATGACATGCGTTCTTCTCCCATTAAAACGAAAAACTGCGCTTCATTTCCATAATTGGATGCGCACCATTACGCAATGCGATGCCCGTTGCATAAATCTTATATAAGATAAACTACTCATACACAAATTACCCGGTATGTGTTTGCTCTTACTCGCCTTATGAGATCGTACATGAAAAAAAAATCGAGGTAGATCGATCCATGCGTCGTCGCGGTAATGTTTGTCAAAGTTGTTGTTGTCATGAAAACTCGTTGATTTACAACGCAAAACGTCTTATTTGAACTGACGCGAATTAATTTAATCATATTTGTTAACTTCGCTTGCTTTATTTTGATAATTTAATCCAAAGTTTAATGTTAGCAAGTGTTTTTTTTACTGGAATTGTAAACAAGGAGTCAGTTAAAGTCTTCCGAAAATGTGCAGTCTGTGTGAATTGACAGTTTGACGTCATCAAAGGAAAGCCGCTTTCTGTCGGAAGCAATAAAGCGACAAATTTCGCGCCGAAAAAATTGGCTTCCTTTGTCTAGCAATCAACATGCAGAACCAATCGTGTGTTTGTTTCTCAATTGCAATCCTCCAATTTAATAAAAGCACGTGCATAGCTCCGCCTTCGAATCTTTTGCAGAGAACGGAGGCGGAGTTTAACGGTTAATTGAGCTAGTGTTTTACACAAGTTGAGTTCCGATTTGCCGAAATTACTCAACCCTAAGCATTGAAACGACAAATACATTTATCAATGATTTTCCAAGATATACCGATTTGTTCCGATTTCCAAACTTTCTGTACAGTTCCTATAAACTATGGCGGACGTGTTTACAAAATTCCTAAACACATATATCGTAAATAATGGCAGTGTTTTATTGGATTATTTATACATATTATCAAATACTATCGGGTTTGTTTAATATAATTAACATGTTAAACAATATAGTTGCGTCACAGACACGGAAATAAATTTTGATGGGGTCGACATTTGACTGACGCTGATTTTCTTATTGTCTGTAATTTTTACCCGAAATAAATTTTGAGAAGTGCCCATAAAAGGACTGGTACATAATGTGTCACATTGAAAAATATCCCGATCTCTGCAATATATGTAAACCAATCGTTGATTGTACTTACTTGATTTTATTCGCAACCGTACTCAAACCGGATCGTTTTTTTTCTCATTTCGCTCATTTTGCAGTGCGGTCGGGAATAAAATATTTAAAAAAAAGACGATTTTCCGATTTTATTTTTTTTCCCATTTTCCAAAAATTAGGGTCGGCGGTTTTGTAAACCAAGAAATATAAAAGTCGTGGCCTTAATAAAGAAAAAATATTTCGGGAAGTGATTTTCTTAAACAATTTTTCTTCAAAATAATAAAATACAAATCTTACCTTAAGATCCAGTGGCTAGGGAAAACTCCTTGTTTTTGTTCAATAGTTTATATAGGGACAACTTTGAAATAACTTTTCTCAAAAATCAACTACAAGGAATTTGTGGACTTGATGACGTTTTACTAAAATGATGACGCATTAACTACGTAATCAACACTTAAACCGATTGCGAAATTATGTAGTAACGTATGTATTGGTAACGTATGTATTTCAAATGATAATAATGAACTATCAGATCATAAATGAAACATCAATTTTAGATGTTTGCACTGTTTTAGAAATATAGTTATATATTAAGGCATTTTTCTTACTAAATTTCAGTTTATGTTTATATCAATTTGTCATAAACCCGGTCACGTTTGTATTGAGCTTAAATATACGATTCCAGATAATGAGTGTTATTGGCTTATTTATCTGGAAAAAATAAATCAACGGCGTTGATTTGTGCATTTATTTTATTTATAAGTCTTTATTGTCAGTATGAAACACTTTTATGTGAAGTTTATAATGCAGATAAATGTGATTATTGAAAGAACTAAGACTCAGTAACGTTGGTATCATACTTTTAGCGACACTATAAAACATAAAATATAAACTGACAGTAATGCATGCACCAAGTTTATAGTTTTATAAAAGGTATATTTCATTGTAACCTAGGTTAGAATGTGTTATATCCGATTCCATCAGTCCTTGTTAAGTATTGAGTACACCTGATTCGACCGGCGACAAGTAACGAAAGTATCATTGTTATTAACATTCGCAGTTAGTTCACTAACATAAAATAGACGTATAACATTTGAAACTGTTTGTTTTTTTCCAATACATATGGTTATACTATTATATCAATAGAACATCTCTCAAGTGAAAGCAAGTTTGGTTTCATTCTACAGCGACATCGAAAATAAAATATGTTCCTTATTACTGAGAATTGGCGATTATGTTAATAATGACCTGAACTTGAATGTCTCCTCCCACTGTATGATGAGTGCCCCCTATGGTTGTATGAAATACCACTTTTGTAATATGTTAACTTGTGCTTGTAATTTTGATATCCGTTGATATAATATGTTTGCAGTTTTGTGAATAACATTTCTACATTATACTTCTGTTTTTGTGTTTTTTGGATATCTAATTATCAAATAATATCCATAAATTCTAGTAATTTTGGCATAGAACTTTATATTGTGAAGTTAGAATAAGGCATCAATATTGAAATAAACTTTGCTTTTTCAACAATTCATTAAATGCAGTTTTATCTGTTGGATTTATAAATTTTGATAAGTTAAATGTTGAATAGACACTTGCATATATAAATGCAATTTATTATAAAATTGATTCTACTTCCAAACTGGATGCTTTATTGTACATGTACCCATGTATGAATGGAGTTTAAAAATACAGTCAACATTATAACAAAAAACCATCCATGTTAATGAAAAATGTGAAAAACAAGTTCGACAAGTATACACATAATATTACAAAATACATCCAGAACATTAAATGAACACTTTTGGATGAGAAAACCGCCAAAATTATATGGGCTGTGCTCTCTGAAAAGGGGGTTTAATGCATGTGCGTAAAGTGTTGTTCCAGATTGTCCCAGATTAGCCTGTGTAGTCATCATAGGCTAATCAGGGATGACACTTTCCGCTTGTATGGTATTTTTCGTTTACAGAAAGTCACTTCCTAGAAAGATCCACCAGTTTAGGTGGAAAGGGTCATCCCTGATTAGCCTATGCGGACCGCAAACTAAGGCTAATCCGGGACAATACTTTACGCACATGCATTAAACCCCTTTTCACAGAGCATAGCCCATATCTATTTAATGTTTGATGTCTTATTCCAAATTCACATAATACAACACTGTTGCATGGTGTTTGGGTGTAATGCAATTGTTAATTTACATAAATATTGTAATTTGATCCATATAGTACTAGGTTGCAGTGTTGTCAGGATATCGGTCTGTTTTGAAACAACCATCGGGGGACATCCATGATAGATGTCTGGTTATGTATCATGAGTGGTGTGTGTGAAACTGTTATAACTTATCCCTGAATATGCGCATTTATATAAAAATGACAAATTATATCAGAAACAATAAAATAACCATATCAGTAACTCTTTTAATGTTTAATTGTTCCAATTGCAGTTTTATGATTATATTCTCTAAGTTTTGCAATCACTCATTTTACTTTAATCTTTCTGTTGCGTACATTATTTGCTTGCTGGGAATGGTGGCTTGATGCATGTTGTATTTTGGCATGGTGCCTTTGTTATAATCATTCATGTACATGTATTAACAGTCAAAAAAAATAATCATGTAATCCTTAAAGTTGCAAACAGTGACTTAATTTGAAGTTGTTATCAAAATTAATATTTTGCTCAGTCTGTAATTTGCATGAATAACCGTAAATTGAATTACATTTTAGCTGAACTAACTTTTGAAATTTCAATATATAAAAGTCATTATACGCATTAAATTTATAAATTAAAGTTATATTTTTTATGAACGTGGAATAAATAAACAGCTTCCTACTGAAAAGGTGAATTCTTAAACAATTGCAGCTTGTTCTGGCAAAAAAGGGCTTAATGTATGCGCAAAAAGACTTTCTTAAAATACAGTTAAATATAGCTGAAAATGTCCCACCTGATTTGCCTGTGTGGCTTATCTTGGATGCAACTTTATGCACATGCATTGAACCCAGTTTTTCAAGGTTCAAGGAAGCTGCTCATACATAAACAATTGTTGGCGTGTTTCAGCTTTACTTGCGTTTACCCAGCCAGTGTTGGTACAGAGAGAAGATCCCAATTCACGTCAGAATACGATAGCTGAGATCCAGCGGAGAGCAAAAGAGTGCGGGAAGTGGCCCCAGATTATCATTTTTCCCGAGGGCACTTGCACTAACAGATCATGCCTTATATCATACAAGCTAGGTAATAACAATTGATAGTCATTTTTGTAGAAAGTTTCTTTAAGTTAATTAAGTAAATATTTGATTTTTTGTGTTTGGACTGCAGTAGATGTTATTTTTTAGCATAGTGATAAAACTTACTTTATTCATAAGAGCATTTCTTACTGCTTTATTATGCCCCCCGGGGGTATATTGTTTGCAGATGTGGGTCGGTCCGTCCGTCTGTCGGTCCGTCCGTCCACCAGATGGTTTCCGGATGATAACTCAAAAACGCTTAGGCCTAGGATCATGAAACTTCATAGGTACATTGATCATGACTGGCAGATGACCCCTATAGATTTTCAGGTCACTAGGTCAAAGGTCAAGGTCACAGTGACTCGAAACAGTAAAATGGTTTCCGGATGATGACTCAAAAATGCTTACGCCTAGGATCATGAAACTTCATACACTACGCGGCCCGCGATTTTTGCCTAAATCACCGACACGCGGTGGTCATTATTTATTTTGGGTGAAAAATCACAACAATCTCGCGCGTTTCATCACGCTAGGTCGAGCATGATCACCGCGAATGCGATAAATATAATCTCCGCGGTGATTCACCGCGATTCACCACATTCCCGGTCAACGTGGTGAAGAACGATTTTCCTATGTTACATGTACATATATAATCTTTACAGAGATTATAGCAATATGGAGTTATTAGCATTGTTGGCAGATATAATCAAGTATCCTTTTTAAAATTTCAACATGTATATCACACCCATGTTCCTGACAGTTTTTTTTGTCTTTTTAAATGCTGCGTATAAAACAAAACAGTGTTCGCACCTAGCTGTATGATACCGCACCCGGAGGAGTAATAATTGCGTTTTTGATTATGCAATTAACAGTTTGAAGCCATAGAGAACTCATAACTGATTGTAATGTAATTGTCGTATTTTTCCGAGTCTCTCGATTCCCCGATACATACGTTTCAACTGTCTCAATCACATACATGCAACTTCTTCCGTCTTTATCCATAACTCGATAATCCCGCGTATGCCCAATTTCCATTTTAAAAGCGAATTCTGGTTAATATTGACAATAAGAGTCCCAAAGAATGTCATACACAAGCGTTCGAAATTTTCAAAGAATTTCGGCATATGTTTCTATTTAAAGATTTGATGAAATAAGCGCGCAATCAGATCAGTTGTATTGTACATGCGTAAATCACCTGACACGGTTTGCACGCGTCGTGTACAGCTATTTTCGGTTACAAATTCTAGCGACAAATACATAGTGCAAATGAATTAAATTAATTTCTTTGTTCTGATAAAAAGCGCGCGAAAATTGGCGTGTGTGTATTTATTTGTAAATAAACATTTCATAGTGGGTAAAACATTGATATCATTAATTTTAATTTCCATTAAAAGTTTCGTTGTGAATTTAAACTTAATTACCGGGGTACCTCGCGAAAAACTTGGCATTGACATTTCCTCTAAATAAAATATAATTAAAACACGCTGTATTGTAACCGTCACGCTGTTTCAGTTCCTTAATTATTGAAACGCATTGTATACTGACTACACACAAATGTCGTGTACAGATCATAATATTCTTCAACGACCAATAAACAAATTAATTAAAGTTAAGATTTAATGCAACATGTACACGTCATTTTCGAATCGAGAAAGGGAGTTAATATTGTGAAAATAAACCAATATCTGTTTATTGAAATTGTCAAACTTATAATATATATATATATATATATATATATATATATTAGCAATTCTTATGAAAATAAATATCGTTATTTTAAATGTTTTACGAAAGTCTGTTTCCGAGAGCATATATGGGAAGTAACTGAGTGAGCAGTTCAATATGTTAACAGCTATACATTCATTGTTTTGACAGACGACACATGCTTATCTGGTTTCTGGTAATACACAGGATATTGGATGTTCAGGGCTTGATTGGATAATAAAACAAAGACGCAGTCGGCGGTTTTCAATAGAACTTTTGTACTTACCAACTCAATCGATAGTGCACATGCTTATCTAACATTTAGAGATCATCAACACGGGTCCTAGCAACTTCCACGTACCATAATACACAGCCCGATGGTAACTTTCAGTAGCACACGTGGTCAGAAACTAACAAGTTCGAGTAATAAAGCACAGAGATTATGATCTGAACAATTGCACGAGGTCCGAAATTAAACAGAATGCCACCAAATCAAACGATTCACCGCCTAATTGTACGTGAAACAAGGGCTGTTTGTAAAACATGCATGCCCCCCATATGGGCTCTCCCTTGTAGTGACAGCCATTGTGTGAGTATGTTTTTGTCACTGTGACCTTGACCTTTGACCTAGTGACCTGAAAATCAATAGGGGTCATCTGCGAGTCATGATCAATCTACCTATCAAGTTTCATGATCCTAGGAATAAGCGTTCTTGAGTTATCATCCGGAAACCATTTTACTATTTCGGGTCACTGTGACCTTGGCCCTTGACCTAGTGACCTGAAAATCAATAGGGGTCATCTGCGAGTCATGATCAACATACCTATCAAGTTTCATGATCCTAGGCCTAAGCGTTCTTGAGTTATCATCCGGAAACCATTTTACTATTTCGGGTCACCGTGACCTTGACCTTTGACCTAGTGACCTCAAAATCAATAGGGGTCATCTGCGAGTCATGATCAATGTACCTATGAAGTTTCATGATCCTAGGCCCAAGTGTTCTTGAGTTATCATCCGGAAACCATCTGGTGGACGGACCGACCGACAGACCGACCAACAGACTGACATGTGCAAAGCAATATACCCCCTCTTGTTCGAAGCTGGGCATAACAAACTATGTTTGAAACATTTAAAATAACAATGATTCCGAATGATCACGGCTTCCATTTTCAAAAGTATATGCCGTTCAACATTGCTCGAGAAATAGTAAAGACAAACGTTTGCTATTGTTCCATCAAATGAATTTTACACGCTACTATTTTATTAAATAGATCTAGCAGCCCAGTCGGAATTGGAGACGCGTACATCATCTGAAGCAATGTGTAAATTTAAATTTAGATGCACATGTAAAAGTCATTTTCTGAAAATCGGGACGAAGTGAAAGTATTCATTTTACCAATGAACCATTTGATTTTATTCAAATGGTCTACATTTTATATATTTTTGTCGTCTGTGTATTTTAGCAAGTTTTATGCAAATATATATCGTTAATTTCAACGTTTAAAGCAATTCTCGTCTCCGAGATTAAACTATGTAAATTTCTTCGATATGGTTACTGACCTACACAATCATTGACAGATGACATCCGATGGTAATTGTATGAAGAATGCAGAGAAGCTGACGAAATGTTAAAACAATCGCGTAGAAGTAAAAATATCAGGTTATTTTCTGTACCTGTTTCTTATATCTGCGAATTATCGCCGACGGCCTCGGCATGATTCGGAGTGAATACTCGTTGTGGCTGCGGAGAAACTTCAAGAACAAAAGAATCTGTAGCCGCTAACTTTGTTGGTTTTGCGTGAGCCGTACTGTACAATTGTTATTTTAACAAATAAAGATATTGTTTGGAATCAGGATTCGACATTCAGCAAGTACGGTGTTTACTTTCATATTGGAATACATTTTCGCGATATAATGTGATCGTCAATAATAATGACATAAGTTAATAAGTTGAAATTTAAATACCGTAAAAAGTTGTGTATAAGGCGCATTTTTTTACCCCAAAATTTCATTTTAAAAACTTGATGCGCGTTATTCACAACTACAGCCATGCCAAGACATTTTTCGCTGTCAGTTACCCAGTAGCGGTAATTCGCATCATTCTGTTTTCCGGTGTTTTAACTGTAACTATGTTAATAATAGTGTTATATTGACGATCTGAATAAGATGAACAAACATTATAAAGTTAACATATATATTTGCTATCTTTTTCAGGTACGTACAGAGCATTGAAATCAAATAAATTTGAAGAAGAGAATGAAAAACGAGGAAGCCATTTTTATTTAAATGTTATTGTTTACTTTTCCCACAATATTATACCCTACTGCACTAGGGTTACACAATTTATTCGGGGCAACTTATCGATTTACAATTGTATGTCGGCAAGGTATTTCCCGATATATTTAAGATTATTTTTCTTGCTTTTCAAATGTGTTAATAAAATTGATGCTGTGTTTGTTTACACATTTTCATACGTCTTGTCAAGATTGAGGATGTGATTATTGAGCAATTTGCGTCACCTGTCAAGTTTTGTGTAGCTGGGCTATTATCAAAACATGCGAACCGGCAAACGGCTTCACACCTCCATTGTTTGTTTATCGCCGGTAATGTCGTGATGGTGTTGAGAAGTTTGAGTCGTTAAAGTCTCCTGTCAATTTTAGACACTCGAAAAGAACGCATGATATCGGCATTGTAAATAAAACGCGCGGTTGTGAATTAGTCATGCATGAATAACCAGGTGACAATACCAATCAATAATGTCAGTTTCTTAGTTATAACTAATCCATCCGTTATGTGTACTTGACGATAAAATCGTGGACAGTTACTTCGGAGACATATGATAAAAACCTTGATGGTATCCTCGTGGAAAGTGTGCATTTCATGCATAATTCATTTAAATCCAAACATTTATTTTTACGCATAATATGATTAAAAAAAAACACCAACTAGTTGTATTGTTATCGTTTTAAAAATAATTTATAATTGAAGCAATAAAAGAATAAGTAAGATCGGCAATGTAAATATAACGATTTTCAGTTAGCCTGCGGTACGGAATTTTTCCCCCGATTTTTTTGCTTCAAAAACTTTTTTTCCCGATTTTTTAGCTTTAAAAAGTAGATGCGCGTTATACATAAATGCGCGTTATACACAACGTTTTACGGTATAGTAGTCAACGTCAATCACTGCGATTTGCAGTGTTTTGCGATGATTCAACAGCTGATCTTTATCGCGAGATGGTCGCAGTGAAATCACGGCGGAATCACCCGTAGAGTGTCATAACGGTGAATCACCGCGATTTGTGGCGAATCACCGCGATTTGCCACATTGGCCCAAACGCGGTGATTGGTGATTTAGGCAAAAATCGCGGCCGCGTAGTGTAGGAACATTGAGCATGACTGGCAGATGACCCCTATTGATTTTCAGGTCACTAGGTCAAAGGTCAAGGTCACAGTGACTCGAAACAGATGACTCAAGAATGCTTACGCCTAGGATCATGAAACTTCATAGGTACATTGATAATGACTGGCAGATGACCCCTTTTGATTTTCAGGTCACTAGGTCAAAGGTCAAGGTCTCAGTGACTCGAAACAGTAAAATGGTTCCCGGATGATAACTCAAGAATGCTTACGCCTAAGATCATGAAACTCCATAGGTACATTGATAATGACTGGCAGATGACCCCTATTGATTTTCAGGTCACTAGGTCAACGGTCAAGGTCACAGTGACTCGAAATAGTAAAATGGTTTCCGGAAGATAACTCAAGAATGCTTACGCCTAGGATCATGATACTTCATAGGTACATTTATCATGACTGGCAGATGACCCCTATTGATTTTAAGGTCACTAGGTCAAAGATCATGGTCACAGTGACTCGAAACAGTAAAATGGTTTCCTGATGATAACTCGAGAATAATTAGGCCTAGGATCATGAAACTTCATAGGTACATTGATCATGACTGGCAGACGACCCCTATTGATTTTAAGGTCACTAGGTCAAAGGTCAAGGTCACAGTGACAAAAAACATATTCACACAATGGCTGCCCCTACAACTGACAGCCCATATGGGGGGCATGCATGTTTTACAAACAGCCCTTGTTACAATTAATTTTAATAAATTCTTGTCAATCAGTAGAACCATATCAATGACACAGTCATAGAAAAGGGGTATGAACAATTAAATGAATCTAGTGTTTGTTTTTTCCTTTAAATTTGGGGCTGGTAAAGGCCCCGATTCCCATGGAAAAAAGTATATATTTTTCCAAAATGGGGCCTTAAAATTCCGATTTAAGGTTTCCCCAAACCTGGACCCATTCCCAAATGGTGAAAAAAAAACACACTGGTTTAGTCATCATTTTTATTCAGAAGAAAATCATTTGATTTTTTTGGATCGGTAATGTTGCATGTGAAGCCCTAGTCAACCTTGTTACTTTGATAATGATTACCTGGAAACAACAGTTGTTCATTTTTTTTTTGGATATGTATTCTTTGTTCCATGTTTTACTGTAACCTCAATAACAGGCAGTTTTATGTTGATTGTATTGCAGGTGCATTTCACCCTGGTGTGCCTGTACAGCCAGTGTGTCTACGTTATCCAAACAAACTGGTACGCCTTGTATTCCATCCAGATTTAGAAAATTTGAAAATACAGTCTTCATAAACTTTGTCTTCAATACTATTTCACTAAATTCAACAACACAACTTTTGTTGAAATGAAAAAACACCGGGTACTTTTTACCTTTATTTGACATTTAATACTTCATATCTTTTTCCATGAAGTATTCCTTAGGTTATACAAACTCTATTTCATTTAACATTAATACATATTTCATAGACATTATATACCAACGCAAACAAAAAAATTGAAGGTTATATTGAGTCACTCTGTTGGTTGGTTTGTCCACAGTATGTCTGCATTTTGTTTTAAACATTTGTGGAGCAAACAACTTATACATTTCTTAAGGGATTTAATTGAAATGTAAAAAATGACCTTTACCATGATGTGTAGAATTACACGACACTTTTTTTAGGCCAATGATCCTGAAGCTCTTGTTTTATGTGGCCTTGGCCTTGTAATTCTACCTTTCCCTTGCAATGGAATTAAAACTTGAAAATGTCGCCACCATTTAATACGTATCTTAGTGGTAAAGGGTCGAATAGGTATCTAAGTGGATAAGGGTTAAATACGTATCTAAGTGGTAAAGGGTGAAATAGGTATCTAAGTGGTCAAGGGTTAAATACGTATCTAAGTGGTAAAGGGTTAAATATGTATCTAAGTGGTAAAGGGTTAAATACCTATCTAAGTGGTAAAGGGTTAAATACGTATCTAAGTGGTAAAGGGTTAAATATGTATTTAAGTGGTAAAGGGTGAAATATGTATCTAAGTGGTAAAGGGTTAAATACGTATCTAAGTGGTAAAGGGTTAAATACGTATCTAAGTGGTAAAGGGTTAAATACGTATCTAAGTGGTAAAGGGTTAAATACGTATCTAAGTGGTAAAGGGTCAAATATGTATTTAAGTGGTAAAGGGTGAAATATGTATCTAAGTGGTAAAGGGTTAAATACGTATCTAAGCGGTAAAGGGTTAAAATTGTATCTACATTGTAAGTGGTAAAGGGTTAATTACATATCTAAGTGGTAAATCTGCAAGACTCTTTTCATCTATAGTGATCCTCATTTTCCTGGGTTATGTGCCCTTGAACTTAGCCCATTGTATGACAGAAGCATTAACCCTTTACCGCTTAGATGCATATTTTGACCCATTTGTTGTCCCTACGAAAGTGAAATTAAAAATAAAGGCCTTTCTTACTAGATTCAAGTTTTAAAGGTTTCAGTTCCAACCCTTAGATACTGATGAGCAGCAAACAGCATGAAACCTGAACAGACTGTGAGTAACTTGCAGGCTGTTCTGGTTTTATGCTGGTTGCAAAAGCCATTTTCACTTTGCTTGTAATGGGGGAAAGGGTAAAATGTTCTCAGTAAGTGGAGCAAAGTAAGACACTTTTCTCAAGTGATTGAGTTGAAACTTGAAATATGTCATCACAATTTTTCTATAGCAGTGATATGTATTTTTGTGAAGCATGTTCCCATGAACCAAGCCATGTGCCTGTAATAAAGCAGTGCAGGGGTATTTTTAGTCAGGTTTTGACAAAGCTCTAGTTATTTGTAAGTGTAAAAAAAAGAAGAAGTTTGTGGTGTTCAACAAAATCCTTTTCAATAAGTTTGTGAAGAGAATAGAAATGCTGTGTGTGTTTTCTCCTTTTAAAACATGTAATTCATTTACTGATATCTCTCTTTTGTTATTCCAGGACACTGTGACATGGACATGGGAAGGCCCTGGCGCGTAAGTTCCAATACTTTATATGAGCTGTGCTCTGTGAAAAAGGGTTTTAATGCATGTGCGTAAAGTGTTGTCCTAGAATAGCCTGTGCACTCCGCACAGGCCAATCAGGGCCAACACTTTCCGTTTTTATGATATTTTTCGTTTCAATAAAGTCTCTTATTAGCAAAATTCAAGTTAAGGCGGAAAGTGTCGTCCCTGATTATCCTTGCAGACTGCACAGGCTAATCTGGTATGACATTTTACGCACATGCTTTTAACCCCCTTTTCACAGGGCACGGCCAAAATCAATACATTTTAAGGATTATGATCTTCATGGATGTAGTTGAGCAAAGAAGGTCAACACATATTACAATTATACAATAAATAAGGAATATTACGCTAGTCAATTGTTCCAAGAGTTTGTATCACTTGAGTGGCTTGTGTGATGACTTATCACACAAGAGGCGGATTTGATGCGAAATTGCACAAGCCACGAGAGTGATACAAACTCTTGGAACAATCGACTAGCGTAATATTTGTTTTATTATATACAACAACTAACGAAAACAGTTAACAAGTGTATTTTTACTTCAACAAAACTGACAAAACAATGACTAAAACGGTACGCCATAGTTTATTTAAGACGCGTATGAATGCAGTTTATGTAAATTAACGTGCAAACATTCGAACCGGGAAAACACAGGTTTCCGATACGCTTACCTTAATGCCATTGTTAATCCAATGTTTATAACAATTAAGTCGACAACTATTATCCGATGTTTATAACAAAAACGTTGGAATGATATGCACTTCCACTTCTATTCTTCTATGTCCTTATCGAAACTTAGTTTTAACCACACTATTTTAATGTATTCCTATCGAAATACATTTATGCATAATAAACACACACTCCAAAATATGTTTTGAATTTGTTTTAACAAAAAGTTTACTGTTAAAAGACACCACGTCCGACATGTCCTTAAATTACCCTTGTCAAAAAAGTGGGCAAAACCCGGTTTTAATCCGTGTTAAAACCGTGTTAAACCCTGCGGTATTGGCACCGGGTTAAAGCGTGTCTTTTAAACACACTTTTTGCTTACCGACTTGGTTTTTTGTAGGTAAAACCTGGATTTCACTCACATAAACCAACACGCTTATACCTTCTTATACCAACTAAAACTAACTTAAACCAACTTAAGTGGGTTAAAAGTGAGTGTGTTTTCCTTCTCTTTGTTGGCTTTTAAACCCGCTTCTACACATCAAGTTGGTTTTTCCTGTTCTA
The DNA here is from genome assembly GCF_020536995.1 of Dreissena polymorpha. Lineage (NCBI taxonomy): Eukaryota > Metazoa > Mollusca > Bivalvia > Myida > Dreissenidae > Dreissena > Dreissena polymorpha. The sequence goes on from NC_068363.1 coordinate 97,724,597, forward strand.
AAGCGAGTGAAAAGTGGGTTTTTGTTTGAGCGTTAAGTGAGCTAAATGTGTGCTTTTCACAGATTAAGCGCAGTTTAAACTTACTTTAAAACCGTCTTATACCAACTTAAGTTGGTTAAAGTGAGTGTGTTTTCCTTCTTTATGTTGGCTTTTAAACCTGCTTCTTCATATCAAGTCGGTTTTTCCTGTTCTTAAGCGAGTTAGAAGTGGGGATTTGTTTGAGTGTTAAGTGAGCTAAATGTGTGCTTAACTCAGATTAAACGCAGTTAAAACACGCTTTAAAACCGAGTTTTACCAACTTAAGTTGGTTAAAAGATAGTGTGTTTTCCTTCTTTATGTTGGCTTTTACACCCGCTTCTACACATCAAGTCGGTTTTTCCTGTTGTAAGCGAGTTTAAAGTGGGTTTTTATTTGAGCATTAAGTGAGCTAAATGTGTGTTTTTCACAGATTAAACGCAGTTAAAACTAGCTTTAAAACCTGTTAAATGCTCAGTAAAAACCCACTTTTCACCCACTTGAAAACTGAACAACTTTATTATGAACAAAAATATCATAAATTATATTCTAATTACTTTTTTAAACGCTAAAACATAAAACTTTACATATATATCCATATACACAATATGATAAAACTATTTTGACAGACATGGCATTGTTATAATAAAATATAATAGTGTTATAACATAACATTGAACACAAAGAAAGAACTGAAAAAAGTAAGATTGTATGGAATAAATACAAACAAGAGATGTGTTGGTCAGAAACACAATGCCCCCTACTGCGCCGCTTTGAAATAAAATTTCTATTTATCATTTGGCAGGTATAGAAATTTTCTCTCTTTGCTTATTACTTACATTGGATTTTGACCTCTGACCTTGAAGGATGAACGTGACCTTGCACCACTCAAAATGTGCAGCTCAATGAGATACACATGCATGCTAAATATCAAGTTGCTTTCTTCAATATTGCAAAAGTTATGACCAATGCTAAGTTTTCGGACGGAAAGACAGACAGATTAAGGATCAGACAGATCAACTGCTATATGAGACCCTACCGGGAGCATAAAAATATGTTAATGTTGTTGAAACAGGTGCAAATCTATATAACAAAGTGAAAACAATGGTTAAATAATCATTTTAACAGCACATTTTATTTACAAAGACTTCAGTCTAGTTGTTCATCAGCCGCAGATGCCTTAAACAACCTCTCATCTTTTCTTCAACATCAACCAGAGGCTTGTCAACGGTTTTGGCTATGACATCTGAAAAAATATAATAGACTATTCATTTTAAAAACATGCAAAAAAACAACAAAATCTGATCTTAAATAGAAAATACTCTAGCCAGAAAAAGAGGTTAAATATTTGCATATTAAGGAAGTCAACACAAATGGGTTTATTACCGATTGTCCTGGAGACAGTGACTAGAGACACGGACAAAGTTTTTCAATCCCTGTCTTCATGAATAAAAAAAAACCTATTGTTAACTGTCACTTGGATTATAAAAACTCCCCCTTTTCACAAAATTTAATGATGTAATATAATGATCATTTATGCGACTGTAAACAGTAAGTGATCTGAAAAATATTTGTAGAATGTGTATTTAATTTCTATATGGTTAACTGGTACTTCAAATTTTTATGATGAAGAAAATACCAATGATTGCATTTCTCTCAGCAGCGGGGAGGCTTGGTCTTGGTGATCCAGTTGTAGTTGTTGCTCCCTTCATGGAGCAAGTCACAAGCTGGTGGAAAGTGAATAGTTGGCACATGGCCTGTGCGATGGCCATCACCTCCCTGGTTTCATGCTGGATTTCAGCTTAAATGATACTCTGGAACCAAAAAAAGAAAAGGAGTTTTGACAAAATATTTACGATTGGTAATTTTCCAAAGCTTGTAATTTACTTTCATCACATTTCAAACTCTAAAAATATTTGTCACATTGGTCAGAATTGTGACGCTTTTAAAATGCAATAACCTGTATAGTTTTACCTCTCAACAAATCCAGCTTTCTTGTTCAAGGACATGGCGAGGTTTGCCCACTTCAGTTCCCCTCAAGTTGGCCAGCTCGTGCAGGGTAAAAGCCTGGTGTAAAAGTCCATACATCAGGTAGTATGATTACCCCTTTTGCTCTTGGGGCAAGAGTTTAACCTTCAAAATTAAAATATGAGGGAAAGAAATCTGTTCAGTAATAACCAGAAATATCTATAAATAACAATAAAGATGAAAATAATCATAAAACACAACCACAATAATTCACTGTACACAACATTTACACTTTGTCATGTGTATGTTCATCTATTTTTGCATCAAATTGTGTTGTTTTTCCTTTAAGTTGCAATACATTAACTTATCAATTTACATTTCCCAGTGACAATACATAAATATAATAATGATCATAATTAATTCAGTAAACTTAATAAAAAAGGATGAAGAAATGACAATACAAACCTGTTAAAACTGTTCTTCAGTATTCCAAAAAAAAAACAGTTGAACTTCTTTTCCAACAAACTTATTGTTGATTTCCATATTGTAGTAAATACACATTGTTTTCATCACACAATACTTCATGCTGACAGTATTTCAATACATTTTACAGAACAATTATAAGTCTTAATGTTAATTTAATTTAGCTCAATTCAATTGCTGGAACCAGCTTGTTTTTCAAAAGTTGTTGTTTTCAAATAATTTCCTGTGCAAAAAATTGAACCAATCAGAAGTCTTATACCTCATTCCAGCCTTATGTCTGGGCAAACCCTATCAGTAGCCTTATCTGCCCCTGATAATCAGTACCCTGTTTAGCTCTGAATGCCTGACAGATTGTTATCTGTTTATTGTTGGTGGTGTGAAAAGGGGTGTTTTTAGGTATTGTCTTGTTATTTTGTTGACTGTTTATGTAACACAGGTCATGTTTGGCATCTTATTATTTTATTGCAAATTAAGAAAATGGATATATTGGTATCATATGAAAATATCAAAATCTTGCATAACTTATGAACACAAATTAATAGATTATTTCCAAAATAATGTTTCCAATACCATAATTATTTAAATATGCAGAACAAGTAAATACTGTTTTAAACAAATATAAACAATCATATAAGATTGTTTTAAAAATTAAAAAAAATAAAATAATTTTAAGACATAAAGCAATCATTAGATATTGTTTATAATAAAAACAAATATAAAGAAAAAAATCTAAGCGAAAACACAAACTCTTTCATTTTCAGGTATAAAACTAAGTTTTATCATTTTTATAGTTTTTGGCAGTGATACTTGTTGTCCATCTGTGAACCTGTGATGTTCTGAAAGAGCCATTTTCATCCAATATTCACTAAAAAATTATGGGGAGCACACACATTTACAATAGGGACAATGGCAAACAAGCTGTAAAAAAGCACCTTTACAATTGACTTGTATTATATATGGCTATAAACATGAAACAAAGACCTATTTGAAGAATTATTGTTTTATTGATCAGTATTATTTATAAACAAAAGACCAACTTATTGAAAAGTGTGTTAAAGTGAGTCTTTTAGCCTGGTTTCAGCTCTCAAATTATTTACAAAAAAACCAATTTAAACTCGCTTAAACCCACTTCTGTTTAAAAAGGATCAGCTCCTGTTGTAAAAGACTCGCTTATAAAACAAAAAGACACACTTAAACACACAAAAACCAACTCATAAATAAAAAGGCTCACTTTTGACACACAAAAAACTGACTCCTTACAGAAAAAAACTCGCTTAAACACACATCTTCTTAAAATAACCAACTTTAAACTCAGTTAAGCACAGTTTAGCGCACATAAAACTCGCTTTTAATAGCAAAAACCAACTTCCTCTGAGAAAAACTCAGAATAAACACAGTTTTATGTTGGTTTAAGTGTGTTTTGGTATGAAAGTGGGTTATTTTTTTGACAAGGGTACAGAGAGTTTAGATAAAAATATTGTGTTTCGTCACAGAAATGACGTCACACGATGTACTACGTAATATATTTCGTAATATAAAATATTTCTATTTTGGGTGCGCGTAATGTGACGTCAATAAATGGGTCGAAGTAGTCCGGCTAGTATGGTAATACGGAATTGGAAACAGCGGGATTTTTTATTTCAACAATTGATACAACCCGTGTTTTGTTAAAAGCATTAAACAGGTATATAATAAAGAGAAATAACATTAAGTTGGAACTGATGTAGAGATGGACTGAGCAAGCAACATAACACATCACAACCTTTTGGCTAAGAACATGCATCATCAATGTACAATATTTATATCCAAAAATTCGATGTCTTCAAAGTATTCAGTTTTGTAAATTATCAAACGCAATAGGACAATTGTTGCAAGTAATCACTGAAAATCTACATAAAACATGTAATTTCTCACCAACAATTTTCCTATTGAGCCACAACAATACAATATCGGCTTGGGTCATTAATAGTTGGTGATTTATTGTTGAAATATTTGTGATGGAAGGCTGGGAAACAGACTAATCTTGTTGCCTCTGGTAGCCCAAATCAAGGAGCACACTGTTAACCCATTTATGCCTAGTGGACTCTCTCATCCTTCTAAATTGGATCAATTTATTTCCAAAATAAGGGATGTCTAGTATATTTATTTCTATATTTAGAATATTTCTTACAGAAATTCCATTAAGCAAACTGCGCAGACCCAGATGAAGTGCCGCATCATGCGGCGTTTCATCTGGGTCTACGCTGTTTGCAAAGGCCTTTTTTCTTGACGCTAGGCATAAATGGGTTAATGTAATATACATCTGTATACAATCGATTTACGTATAACAGATACTAATAAAATATATATGATGGACAGAATGTCACAGAAATCAATATTTCAGTGTTAGCTCTCAGAAATTTGCAGGTTATTACATATAATTTTGTAATATAAGAAGTGATAATAATAAGTACAATTGTTGAGTTACTGGTCTTTTCATTGGTTTCTTGATATTTTTTGCTTATTAGATAATAACCCAGAAATTAGTGAATGATCAGTAAATTTTAGAATTTCTGTAGAGTTTTCTTGTGTTCATATTTACATATTTGCCAGTTTGTTCCATAAATCCCGTTTAGTTATATAATTTTGTAACAGTTTTATTAAATTCATTACATTTATACTGATATGAATCTAAAAACATAATTACATGTCTATCAAGAGGAAACATTTAAATGCAATCATAAATTCGGGAAATATGGTGCTCATTTCAGTTCATTATGGTAGGTGCTTGGTTCTATACTAATTATAGAAGGTGCGCAACAGTTACCTTTAATTATAAAATGTTCTAAGCCACTACCTTATTATAGTAGGTGCACAGTCCTTAACCAATTGAAGTAAGTGCTCAGCCCTTAAGTAATTATAGTAGGTGCTCAGCCCTTAACTTATTATAGTAGGTACTCAGCCCTTAACTAATTTTAGTAGATACTCAGCCCTAAACTAATTATCGATCAGTTTTTAGCATGAACATGGTATTTCTAGTCATTTTTAGCGAGGCTGTTTTCAGAGAAAACCCGAGCTATTGTCATAGCCAGCTCATCCGCCGTCCGCCGTAGGTGTCATGCTAAAACCTTAACATTGGCTCTAAAATCAAAGTACTTCCACCTACAACTTTGAAACTGCATATGTAGATGCACCTTGATGAGTTCTACACGCCACACCCATTTTTGGGTCACTAGGTCAAAGGTCAAGGTCACTGTGACCTCTAATATCAAACTTTAACATAGGCTCTAAAATCAAAGTGCTTCCACCTACACCTTTGAAACTTCATATGTAGTTGCACCTTGATGAGTTCTACATGCCGTACCCATTTTTGTGTCACTAGGTCAGAGGTCAAGGTCACTGTGACCTCTAATATAAAACTTTAACAAAAACCTTAACATTGCCTCTAAAATCAAAGTGCTTCCACCTACAACTTTGAAACTTTATATGTAGATGCACCTTGATGAGTTCTACACGCCACACAGTGTACAGTTGCAACTATGCATGAACATGTTTAGAAGCTACTTATACTGTTTAGCTGATATTTTAAACAGTTCTTTGATACCTTACAGATTGGCAGTGCTATGGCTTACTTTGTGCCAGTTTAATACCAGTCTAGAAATAGAGGTAAGTGAGATACCAGTCTAGAACAAGGGTTAAGGTAGGAAGAGAGAGAGCAGTTTAATACCAGTTTAGAATAAGAGGTAAGGGAGAAAGAGAGATGCTAGTCTAGAAATAAAATTAAGAGGAAAAGAGAAATACCAGGCTAGAACTAGAGGTAATAGAGAAAGAGAGATAATACCTGTCTAAAAATAGAGGTAAGGGAGAAAGAGATACTGGTTTAATACCAGTCTAGAAATGAAGGTAAGGGAGAAAGAGAGATAATACCAGTCTAGAAATAGAGGTAAGAGAGAAAGAGAGGTACCAATTTAATACCAGTCTACAAATAGTGGTAAGGGAGAAAGAGAGATATATGTTGCTCATTTGTGATACAAAACATTTTGCACAAGGTTAAGACTCAAGGGAAATTCTTGTTTCACATGTTAAGTCTCAATTAAAACAATAAAAAATTAAATGAAATTTCCTTAGAGAGAAATGTAACCTATGGTTGTATGCACACATGCATTTTACAGACCCATGTTTTCAGTTCCTGCCAGTGTACAGGCCAAGTGCTGAAGAAATTGCTGATCCTAAACTGTTTGCTCACAATGTACGGGAGGTGATGGCTAGGTAAGATGGTTTTGAGATTGTTAAACAAACATAGAGGTACATTTCAGCCCCTTGTTCATAGGAAAACAGATTTTTAGAGAACTTTCTTCCAAGGTTGAACTTGAATGCTGGTTTCTATCATTAAGTACTAGATACACATAAATAGGCTTGTTCAATTGTAACAAGTTATCACACATTGGAGGTACTTTAAATTATAACTATTATTATGTCCCATTCCGTTGACAGTATATCTAAAGGCACTGGAATGATAAATTACATATTATTTCTCTTTCTGTTGGTAATTATAAAGCATATTAATTATTTAAAAAAGCCTTTTGACAGCTATGTCAGGACCCTGGAATATAATATAACCTAGTATGTCTCTTTCTGTTGATCATTATGTAGCATATTGATTGTGACTCTTACATCAGGGCTATCCAATTACAAATTAATTATTATATGTCTCTATCTGGTGACATTAGAATGCATAAATATAGGATCTGGCACGAGTTATCATATCATACCATATTTTATTAAACGAGTTCAGGAATTTTGTTAGTAGCCTTTGGCTCGCTTACTAACAAATTTCCTGGACGAGTTTAATGAAATATGGTATGATATGACGAGTGTCAGATATTTTTTATCACATGCTTTTAAATGAGCAAATTAAATAAACATTTACGCAAACATAATGATAAATCCCGAATGTTGTTTACATTTCATGACGTCATTTAATGTTGCAACGTCAGTTCAGCAAAATAACCAAATGCGATTGGTCGGTAAACAAAAACTAAGCCAATGAAAACGCTTAAAAATGTTGTATTACACATGTGTAATATGAAAAATATGTAATGGTTGTATTACATGGGAAACAGGTTATAGCATGTGATAATAATTTTTAACATGCATTTTGTCTGCTTCCACAGGGCGCTGGATGTACCAGTGACAGACCACACATTTGATGACTGTCGTCTGATGGAGAAGGCTCGCCTGCTCAACCTGCCCATGGAGACGGGGCTTGTGGAGTTCCAGAAGCTGCACAAGAAACTTGGGTAAGACTGGCAACGATTGTTACTCAGGCAACAAAGTGATTGAAATGGAGACGGTAAACACATGGGGGATCTCGGTGTGAAAAATGTGATATTTTACATGCTGGAGACTTATTACATGTTACTATAGCCTGGCAAGAAAGTGTTTGACAAAGATTGGAGGTGATCTGTGTGTAAAATGTGATAAACTGTATAGACTGGAGAATGATTAGTCTGAACAGAGACTTATCAGCGTGGTTGGCAGTCTTTTGCCAAGGTTCATTTTGCTGGACTTAAGTTGTTTAACAGATCATTTTCATTAGTGCTATACAAATAGAACCATTTTTTAGATGAAAATCTTGTTATTCAAGGTGCCACATTTTATAAGATCACTTATGTGCTAAGAAGTGCTTAAGGTGAGCAATTGTGATTGCCATATGTAAGGCATCGTGCTGTGTGTGGTGTGTGTCGTCAACTTTTAGCACTCTAGAGGCCACTTTTTTTCATCCATTGAAACTTGTTTAGAATGTTAATTTCAACAATATTCAGGCCAAGTTCCACTCTGAGTCATGTGCATCAAAAGACTAAGTAACCACATTAAATCTTAGAAAAACCTTGTTTATGACTCAATGTTTATAATTGTTAAAATGTTTTATCTTTACCTAATCTACTCTGATCTGGAATAGGGGTTACATGTGTCTATGAAACACTTCACCTGGTCAAATGTTCAAAAAGTTTATCACTCTAGAGGCCAGATTTATGAATCAATCTTAATAAAACTTGGTAAGAATTGTTATTGAGACAATATCTAGTTCAAATCTGAATCATTTGCATCCAAACACAAGTTCACACTTTCAGATCTTAGAGAAAACTTGTTACCATTCTAGAGGTCACATTTATGAATCAATCTTTATGAAACATGATTTAAATGATTATATTGACTAAATTTTGAATGAGTATGAATCTGTCCAAAAAGTTTACTAGGTCAAATCATATAAAAAAAACTTGTTAGCACTTTAGATGCCACATTAATGAGTTAATATTTAAGAAACTTAGTCAGAAAGTTTATCTTGACAATATCTAAGCAGGTTCAAATTTGGTCTTGTGTTTTCAAAAACTTGGTCACCAGTTCAAATATTAGAAAAGTCTTGTTAGCACTCTGAAAAAAACAACTTTGTCATCATGACAATACCTATTCAAAGTTTAAATATTGGTGACGTGCGTTTAAACACTTGGTCATCCTGGTCATATCTTAGAAAAACCTTGTTATAACTTTAGAGAAAACATTTATGACTGGATCTTGATGAAATGTTTATCTCAATATTTTTAAAAGGCTGAGATAGAATCTGAGTCAAGTGGGTCTAAAACCTAGATCATCAGGTCAAATCATAGAGCAACCTTGTAATCACTCTTTTATTTTCATAAAACTTGGTAAGAATGTTCATTTTGGCAATATCTAGGCTTTATTCAAGTCTGGGTCATGCGCACAATAAACAAGGTAACCAGGTCAAATCGTAGAAAAGCCTTGTTACCACTATCGGGGCAACATTAATGACTCGAGTTTGATGAAACTTGGTCACATTGTTATGTTCAATTTCTAAGCCAAGTTTTTATCTGGGTCAGATGCATCGAAAACAAGGTCACTAGGTCAAATCATTACCAAAAAATTGATATTACCACTCAAGGCCAAATTAATTGTCTTGATTAAAATTGTTCAGAATGTTTATCTTGACAATATGAAGGCCATGCTTGAATCTGGGTCAAGTTTTGTCAAAAAATAGATCCCCTGATCAAGTCTGTAGAAATGAGTGTCCTGAAATCAGGTGTGCGCTAACTGGGCCTTCATGGCCCTGTTGTTTTATTATATTGTCAATCTGTATTGTATATGTTCAATGAAAGAAGAGTTCTGAAAATGAATGAATTGATATGTGAGTGCCTGAGGTTATATACAACTTTATTTAGAGAGAATGAAAGTTGCGTACAAAATTGGAATATTGTTGTTGTTTTTTCAAGTCTTTATTCCAAAAATATGTTGTATTTAATGGTTATGGTAAAAACAAAGACTGTTCATGTCAATTTGACTTTATAATTTAAGACATAGACACTTATGATTTTACAAGAATACAGACTAGAATAATGTCAAAAACAGAAAGCCAGTTAATTATTAAGTTTTCCGGTTAATATGCCATCAAAGTTTTAATCATCACTTAATACTTGTTTGTTTTATCGTTATGTTTTATAATGAAATAGGTTATTGCCTGATTGTTAACGATGTTGTTTTTCAACATTGCAGTAGCACTGTTATTATGAATGAGGCTGATTGTAAATTGAAAGTAAGTAAATACTCCTGAACACCCATGATATGTTTTCCCAAATGCACAAATTCCAGGGTTCTCCTTGCAAAACAAACAATAATGCAAATTAATTAGCTTTCATGTGCATATTTTCTTAGCCGTTTTAGCTTCCCTAAGCATGAAATGCTCAAGGTGAGCTATTTAATCACCTTTTTGTCCAGGGTCCATTGTGAAATGTGTGTTTTAAAGCGCTCTAAAGCCCCATTTTGTCCAATCTTTATGCTTCTTGGTCAGAATGTTTAGCTGGACAATGTTTAGGCCTAGTAGGAGTCATTTGCATTTTCAAAACTAGATGACCAGCTCAATTCAAAGAAAACTCTACAAAGCCATATTTTGAGTCAATATTGATGAAATTTTGTCTGAGAATGTTTATTTAAAAAATATATACCACGGTAGGCCGAGTTCGAATCTGGGTTCGGTGGTTTACAAACTAGGAGACAGTACATCTTAGACAAACCTTACAACCACTCTAGAAGCCACATTTATGACTCAATCTTATGTTTATCTTGACTAAATCTAGAGCAAGTTTGAATCTATGTCTATTGCATCCAACACTGGGTCACCAGGTCAATTCATAAAAAATATTGACATCACTCTAGAGGCCACATTTATGACTCAAACTGTACGAAACTTTGTGATAATGTTAACCTTGACAATGTGAAGGCCATGTTTTAATTTGTGTCAGTGTGCTCAAAAACTACATCACCTGGTCAAGTCTTCAGCTATTGTTTTACATGAACTAAGGTGAGCACTTAATTGTCATATTGTATTGCCCTCTTGATGTATTAATAAGCTCAAACCATGAACTGTTTTGCTAGATTTAAGTTGATGCACATTTGGTCCATTTTCATTTTTAAAATCTAGTATTGTCTTACAAAACATCCGATCCTTTCTGCATATTTTGCACTTTCAAAATCACAACTGTGTGTTCAATTTTTTATGCCTTCGGTAGGGTGGCATATAGCAGTTGAATTGTCCGTCAGTCAGTATGTCAGTCTGTCCCTCCGTCCGAAAAAACTTTAACATTGGCCATAACTTTTTAAATATTGAAGATAGCACCTTAATATTTGGCATGCATGTGTATCTTATGGAGCTGCACATTTTGAGTGGTAAAATTTCAAGGTTTACATCATCCTTCAAGGTCTAGGGTCGAAAAAACAAAGTCAAGGGAAGTAATAAGCTTTAAATGGACATAGTTATCTGACCTACCCATGTATATATTTTTGTTAAATAAATCAAAGCGGCGCAGTAGGCGGCATTGTGTTTCTGACAAACACATAGTGGTAAAAGGTCAAGGTCATCCTTTACGGTCTACGGTAAAAAATACAGATTTAAGGGCAGTAATAAGCTTTAAAAAGGGAGAAAATTATTCAATATTGAACATAGCCACTTTATTTATTTGGCATGCATGTGTATCCCATGGAGCTGCACATTTTGAGTGGTGAATCTACAGTCACGGTAGTGGCTTTTAATTATTTGCTACTAAAAATAGAGATTTGTTAGAGACAATTATTTTCAAGGGAAGTAATTTATATAATTATAAATCGCATATTATATATTTCCTTACCAAAAATTGAAGTTCTTTTCACAGTTACTGTACAGATTTATTATTTTGATTATTTATAACCCAAATGATTAATTGTTCAAAGTTTTTTTTAAATGATATAATTATAATTTCTTTGATGTTCATTACATATCTGTGGACTTGTGTCCATAGATACAGGATCAACTCTGGCTATGATCTTTTTTAAACCACAGGCCTTGGTTGTCAGTGATGTCTGACCCCACCCCAACCCCCCTACCCAACTCCCCCCCCCCCCCCTCCCGGTTTTATTGGACAAAATTCAAGGGAAGTAATAACCTTTAAAGATGATTTCTATACCTGCCAAATGATAATAATTATTTTATTTCAATGCAGCGCAGTAGGGGGCATTGTGTTTCCGACAAACACATCTCTTGTTTGTGTTATAAAATAATATTGCACATTTAATAATCTAATGGTAATAATATGTGTGTTTTTTAAGACACTGATCATAATAGTTGCTAATGAAGATGTGTTACGTTGTTTTGTTTTTTAAGATATAATTAAAAAATCACACAAAAAAAGAGAGACCTTGCTGATACCTTCTAAAATCACACAAACACCAATTACAATTAGACCTTACTCAGTGCTCCAGCTAAGCCTTAATCGAAGGGCACCGCGCCCTGCCCTCCCGAACCTCCGCCCTGCCCCCCCGAACCTCCGCCCTGCCCTCCCCCCCCCTCAATTTTTTTTTTTTTTTTTTTCATAAATCTCTTATTACATTGTAATTAGTTTAATCCTCATTGTAGACATTATATTTAAATGGTTTAATAATAATGGGAATAATACAATTATTTATATCATATAAATTAACATGCAATAGGAAGCATTCCAGAAACACCCGCCCGCGTCGAAAGTGCCCTTTTGACAAAATACTGCGCGTCGAAAGTGCCCTTTTGAAAAAAAAGCCCCCCTGCCCTTTTCAAATCCTAGCTGGAGCACTGCTTACTAATACCATCTATGATTGTGGCCAATTGCAGGGTGAGTCTGGACCAGATGCAGACAATGTTGGAGAAGTTCAGTAGTATCGCCATGGGGACCAATAATGGGCAAGTAAGCCTGCACAAGTTCTCGAAGTACCTCCAACTGCCAGAGTCGTCAGCCTTGAGGGATGTGTTTGCACTCTATGACAGGGTAAGGGCAATGTTCCAATTTCCAAAAAAATGATCCCTTTTTCCCCTACATTCATAAATCCATAAGGTCTGAAGTGTGAAAATTAAATGTGTCATGCTCTGTGAAAAGGGGATTTAATGCATGTGCGTAAAGTGTAATCCCAGACTTGCCTGTGCAGTCCCCACAGACTAATCAGGGACTACACTTTAAAGGCTCTTTTATATGTTTTAAATAACTTTTTACAAGATTTTTGACTTGTTTGTGTCATAAATTGATAAATTTAAGCTTTGAAAATATATAGTCCAAGCACTAGAAGATCAGTAGTAAAAAAAAGTTGCTCCCGCTAGGATTGGAACCCAGGTCTCCTCAATCAAAAGTAAGTCACCAATTGTTCCGAGCCTTAATTGCATTTTTTTTTCCATTTATTTATTTATTTGCCAATATCAGGGCTCGAAATTAACTTTTTTTTCTACTTGCAAAACATTGCGAGCAGCTTTAATACCAACTCGCAAAATCAAAAACAGTCTTGCAAATTTTGCAGGAAACATAAAAAAATTTGGACATTAATTTAGTACTATTAAAACAAAATAAAAAGTACTTAACATACACATTTTATTTCGGCAATCATACAAAGATATCAGTTCCTTGGACCATAAGCGTATTGTTTTCAAATATAAGTGTGTCGTGTTCACTCAGAAAACAAAGTTTAAGTGTCAGTTTGGGATATTTTTAATGGGTTTTCAAATATGGAAAAAAATCAGCTATGATATCGTGTGTTGAGTGCAACGTCACCAAAATACAAATCAACGGTTAACTTTGCTTTATCTTTCATATTTTTATTTCCTTCTGTAGGCAAAAAGAAACTAATTATGTTTTGCTTCGACGCCATGTCTGTTCAAGTTCAATTAACAAATGTGAATAGTCGACTGTTTCACGTTCTTTGTACCAATACTATCCGCGTATCTGAACTATAACTATACCAGTCTACATACAAGGTGCGCGCTTCCGCATACAGGTATTCAGACGTTCTATAAATTGACCTACGGTTTAGCATTCATGACGTCGAGTGCATTTATATTACTAATTTTTTTCCCACTACTCGCACAAAAATACTAGTGGCTTAAAACTTAACTCGCAATCAGTATTTTTGTGAGTGTTAATTTCGAGCCCTGCAATATGAATTTTACAGTTAAATACAAACAATGGAATAATAATAAATTGAATTACGGTACAATCAGTCATGTTACAATAATGTATGCCAATTCTATAAAAATACAACACAAAAATACTAATAATTATGAAGGTAAATTAGTATTACAAAGTGATTCGAAAAATACCCACGAACTTTTATAACTATTGGCTAAATGCGTGTTTTGTATAACTGCAGAGGCTATTTTGCAGCTACTTCGGAGACCATGAATTGTAGGGGGTTACCATTCTACGTCTACAGTTATAAATAAAGCGTTTTATTTCGAAACATAAAACTTTATACTTTTCTAATTGGTTACCAACTGATCCCAGTATAAATGTTTTACAAACAAAACTAAAATTGGTATCAATGTTTTTAATAGCAGATGTGATGTGATGTAAAAACGTTTGTATGACATTACAACTCCAAAATAAATGGACGAGAGTCTCTGTTTCTCTTTTACAACAAGAACATTTGTCTGAGTCACTTATTTTACATTTCGTTTAACAAATTATTTGTGGCTAGTATGTTGTGAGTCATTCTCACTTCGAACCATTAGTTGTATGAATCTTTTGTGGTTTTAAATACCCATGCATAAAGACTTCTCCATTCTGAGCTTTCAATTCTGAAAAGGCTGTTCCATTTTACTTGGCCTGTTGGAATTTCATTGTTGTGTATTAATACGTTATATATATGTGGGTTATTTTTGTTGTGTAATAATATAGGCTTAATATATCCCGGGATGATTGGGAAACAATAATCATTATTCATTGTTGAGATTGTATCAAGTTTAAGCAATCCTAAGTATTTTTTAATCGCCTGTAGTATTCCTTCAAATTGTAGAAAGTTCACACTAGCGCCTAGTTTTTGTTCAAATTCCGTTTTAGTTAAAAGTGTTCCATTGTAATTCATGATATCTTTAACAAATCGTATTCCTTTATTATACCAACTAGGAACATAAAAATGTCCGTGTCCAATTGAAAACTTATGGTTAAAGTATAATGTAAGTTCTTGAAATTTCGTGATATTGTCTATTGGAAAATGGTCGATAAAATCTGCGAAAGATTCTAATACGTCTTTCCAAAAAAGAACATCTGTCTTAAACATAACTCAATATACTTTTTCCGAAGTTAACTATTTGTTCTAATACAAGTATATTTTTAAGTGCAAATCCATAGCATGTACTACTATAACATGAAATAAGTCTGTTTAACCATAGAATTTTTAACTTTTTAACAAACGAAAAGACATTCATCATTTTTAAACCTCCATTGTCATAATCTTTAATAAGTACTTTACTTTTTATTCTTGGCTGGCCTTGCCAAACAAATTCTTAAAACATGCTATTTATTTTATTTAATATTTGTTGATTTGGGGTTGGTAATGTAGAAAATAAATTTGTTAGCAGCGGTAATAAAAGAGATTTGACAACTGTTATTCTACCAATTGGAGTTAGCGCTCTTCTATTCCATTATTTGATGCAATTTGCAATGCTTTGTATTTTATCATTAAAATTTAACGGCACCATTTTTTCCAAGTCAATATGAAACTGTATGCCAAGTAGTTTAAAGTTATTGTTACCCCAATCCAACTTCCATTTCGTTTTTATCTGCTATATTTTAAGGAACCTATCCAAATAACATGGGTTTTCTTAAAGTTAATTTTTAAACCTGAAAATTTAGAAAAGTGATAAAGGATATCGAGGGTTTTATTAACTGTGTCCTAACTTCCATCTAGCAGTAGTGTTGTATCATCTGCAAATTGTGAAATTTCATATTCTATGCGATTGATACAAATACCTTTGATATTCCTGTTATTTCTTATTTTAATTGATAAAATTTGAGCACATAAAATGAATATTATGGACTTATGGGATCCCCCTGTCTACAGCCACGACCTATGTTAAAGAATTTGGAAAGAAAACCATTCAACTGCACAGCAGTAAAAGTATTATGATAAAAAAGTTATATCCATTTAATGAAACTGGGACCGAACTTTTAAAAAGTTAGCGTTTTAAAAATAAAATCAAATGAGAGAGAGTTAAATGCTTTTTCAAAGTCTATCATCATTAATAGTCCAGGTATATGATGTTTTTCAGTAAAATTCATAATATACGGGGCGAATGTTTTCTCCTATAAATCTACCCTTAACAAAACCTGTTTGATCTTTGTTTATCAGATGCTCTTAAACTGTCTTTAGTCTTGCAGCAATAGTACCAGAGGCTAATTTATTAACAATATTAAATTGCAGTTTTACTATTCAAGGATGCTACCCGGACTGCCAATAGACACTTAAAAATGTGATTTGCTTTAAGTAACCATTTACCACTTAGATTCGTGCTTTGACGGGTTTGTAGTTCCTTAGAAAGTTAAGTTTAACACATGACCTTTCTTACTAGATTCAAGGTTTAAAGGCTTCATTTCCAAGCTTAAATTATTATGAGCAGCAAACAGCATACAACCTGAACAGACTGCAAGTTATTTGCATGCTGTTCTGGTTTCATGCTGTTTGGCCATTTTTAATTTGCTTCAGAGTGGGAAAGGGTTACCCAGTAAATAGAGCAAAGCATATTTACCAACAAAACATCATTTTCCACATGTATATGTATTGGTGTTTCAGGATGGTTCTGGGACCATTGACTTTCGTGAGTATGTGATAGGCCTTTCCCTGGTGTCAACACCTGCAAACACAGACAGCACGATCTCACTGGCCTTTCAGGTAAGGCTACACACCAGTCAGTCCGCACAGGCTTATCAGCTACAACACTGTACGCTTATACACCAGTCAGTCCACACAGGCTAATCAGGGACAATACTGTACGCTTATACACCAGTCAGTCCACACAGGCTAATCAGGGACAACACTGTACGCTTATACACCAGTCAGTCCACACAGGCTGATCAGAGACAACACTGTACGCTTATACACCAGTCAGTCCACACAGGCTAATCAGGGACAATACTGTACACTTATACACCAGTCAGTCCACACAGGCTAATCAGGGACAACACTGTACGCTTATACACCAGTCAGTCCACACAGGCTGATCAGAGACAACACTGTACGCTTATACACCAGTCAGTCCACACAGGCTAATCAGGGACAATACTGAACACTTATACACCAGTCAGTCCACACAGGCTGATCAGGGACAATACTGTACACTTATACACCAGTCAGTCCACACAGGCTAAACAGGGACAATACTGTACACTTATACACCAGTCAGTCCACACAGACTGATCAGGGACAATACTGTACGCTTATACACCAGTCAGTCCACACAGGCTTATCAGCTACAACACTGTACACTTATACACCAGTCAGTCCACACAGGCTAATCAGGGACAACACTGTAAACTTAGACACCAGTCAGTCCACACAGGCTAATCAGGGACAACACTGTAATCTTATACACCAGTCAGTCCACACAGGCTAATCAGGGACAATACTGTACGCTTATACACCAGTCAGTCCACACAGACTGATCAGGGACAATACTGTACGCTTATACACCAGTCAGTCCACACTGGCTAATCAGGGACAATACTGTACACTTATACACCAGTCAGTCCACACAGGCTGATCAGGGAAAATACTGTACGCTTATACACCAGTCAGTCCACACAGGCTAATCAGGGACAATACTGTACACTTATACACCAGTCAGTCCACACAGGCTAATCAGGGACAATACTGTACGCTTATACACCAGTCAGTCCACACAGGCTGATCAGGGACAATACTGTACGCTTATACACCAGTAAGTCCACACAGGCTAATCAGGGACAACACTGTACACTTATTGTATTTTTCATTTGAAGTTAGTCTCTTAATAATAATCCAGTTTAAGCATCAACTGTTGTCCTTGATTAGAGGCTAATCTGGGACAACACTTAACGCTCATGCATTTAAGCCTGTTTTTGAAAAGGGAGGCTAATGTTAAAGTCTAATCAATTTTCTGTGTGTTTGCCAGCTGTTTGACTCAAGTCATCGCGGGTACATCAGTCGTGATGACCTGTGCCTCATCCTGCACAACGCCTTCAACATGACACAGGTGGATGTAGACAATCTGTTTGAGGAGATTGATGCTGACAAGGATGGCAAAATCACTTTCGGTAAGCACGTTGTATTTTGTACCTGTACAGACACACACACACAAAAGAAAAATGCTGGATAAATAATGTAAAAGAGTAGACATCCCTTCCAATGGATGAATTACTCTCAACAGCACACACTAGACCTGACTGGAGGAGGATTTTTGTATTGTTGTGCCTCATTTCCCCTCGACCACCAAACCGCTCAAGAGATTGATGATGATGACACCCACAATTTACTTATCCCTTTACTTCTCAGATACACATTTTAACCTGTTTTAAGTCCATAAGAAAATCAAATTAAATGATATACTTTATCTTAAGAGATTTAAGTTTTAAAAGATTCATTTCCAACCTTAAGATACCGGTACTAATGAACAGCAAACGGCGTATAAACTTAACAGCCTGCTATTACTGGTCAGAGTATTAATTTTGTCCAAATCAAATCTTGTCTGTGTTTGGGACGTCATCATTTGAGGTAAAAAAAAGGTCACTAGGTCAAATAAATAAAGCTTAATACTCTAGAAGTCCCATATAAATTCAAATCATCCTGAAACTTTGTTTCAGCCGAGTTTGAAAATAAAAAAAAATAAATATGTATGTGTCACAAAGTACCTTTATTTTTTAAGTCCCCCACCACTATTGTGGGGGACATATTGTTTTTGCCCTGTCTGTTGGTTTGTTCAAACTTTAACATTTGCCATAACTTTTGCAATATAGAAGATAGCAACTTCATATTTGGCATGAATGTGTATCTCATGGAACTGCACATTTTGAGTGGTGGAAGGTCAAGGTCATCCTTCAAGGTCAAAGGTCAAAAAAAAAGTCAAAGAGGCGCAGAAGGGGACATAGTGGTTCTGACAAACACATTTCTTGTCTTTAATTCAACCTTCTTATAATTATTTAGTTCTTTCGGGTCTTAGGTGAGCGCCCTAGGGCCCATGGTCCTCTTGTCTTGTTTAAGATGTTATATAACAATGGAGATAAAAATATTGGCATAGAATGAAAACAATATTTTTAGAATTATAAATTATGATGTGATCTCTTGTGATTTCAGAGGAGTTTCAGAGCTTTGCCAATGACAGACCGGAGTATGCTCCCCTGTTTGTTGCCTTTCAAACTCACCAATCTGAAAACATCAGCAGCAAGCCCTCCGTCACAGTAACCAAGACTAATGGCACCACCTTACCCACCAAAAATGACCAGGAGCATGTGAAATCAGAGTGAAGGAACAGTTTCCTTGTGGTGTCAGATGTTAAATAGTTAAAAGTTATAAATGTAATCATTTTAGCCTGGCTCTTGGGAAATGATGCTTAACCCTTTGCATGCTGGGAAATTTGTCGTCTGCTCAAATGTTGTCTGCTAAATTTTTAAAATTAGCATTTTCTTCGATTTTTTTCAAAGAACACCATCAGAATAGCAAACAGTTTGGATCCTGATGAGATGCCACGTTCTGTGGCGTCTCATCTGGATCCAAACTGTTTGCAAAGACCTTCAAAATTCGGTTCCCGCACTGAAAGGGTTAAAACATTTGCGCAAAGTGTCATCCAAGGTAAGCCTTTGCAGTCCACACAGGCTAATCAAGGTAAGCACTTTGCTCTTTTATGGGATTTTTCGTGAAAGGAATTCTCTTTTAAACAAGAATTCAGTCAAGGCAGAAAGTGTCTTCCTCAATTTGCCTGTGCAGACTGCGCAGACTTATTTGGGACAAAACTTGATGAATGTGCACTAAGCCCTGTTTTTGAAGAACAAGGGTTATATTTTATATATTATTATTATGTTTCATTATTTTTAGAACAGACAAATGTAGCATAGATTGGCCTTGGCAATACTATTATAAATTGGGAACTAGATTCTAGATACTTTTCTTTAGGGACCATTGCTGTAGGTTTTACAGCTTCAGTAGGTGTTTTCTCTCATCTGTTGTTAGGTGTATGTGAGAGTACCATAAAGATTTGTTTAATTCTCGGTCTTCCGTTAAACATGGAATGACTATAATTAATAAAGCTTGTGAAACAATTTGTAAGTTTTTGGAGATATTCATTTTATTGGTTAGGTGCAATATATATTATTATTTTAAGTTTGTTTGCCCACTTATTTTCATTTGTAGGACTTGTCCAACCCAATCTAAGTTTGCTAGTTAGTCAGTTTTTATTTATTTCGATGCTTTTGTATGATGTGGTCATTGACTTAGTATGAAAACAAACATTTAAGTATGGTCTCTTAACCCACCTTTGGCCTCCTCCTTTAATGTATTTTGATCTTTAAGGATAACAATTACTGCTGGCTGCATTCAGTATTGGATGAGCATAATTGTGTTATAAGCATTCATTATGTTAAGTGTATATGCATGGCATGTATGATTTGCATGTATTATCATATGTTCTATATGTGTCAGTATGCAGTGTATGTAAAATCTCGATCTATCTGTTTAAGCATCTAAGCTGGTAAATCCAATATCAAGTACTTGCTGACAGAATTGCCTTTGTAATTTAATGGGATCAGCGTCATATAATATAAAAGACCAATTGATATGGGCCATGCTCTGTGAAAAGGGGCTTTAATGCATGTGCGTAAAGTATCGTCCCAGATTAGCCTGTGCAGTCCACACAGGCTAATCAGGGACGACACTTTCCGCTTTTATGATATTTATTGTTTAAAGAAAGTCTCTTCTTAGCAAAATCCAGTTTAGGTGTAAAGTGTTGTCCCTGATAAGCCTGTGCGCACAGGCTAATCTTGGACGACACTTTAAGCACATGCAATAAACCCCATTTTCACAGAGCACATTGTATTGTTTTTAGGATAAACAACTGTTTTGTTTTGATTGTCTGGGTTGGTTCCTTGCGTAAGGTTAAATACTGACAACACAACAATATTTAGTACACAACAAAGTTGATTTTGAAAGGTGTTGTTTTTTTTTAAAAGAATTTTGTTTTCATAAAGAAGTTTTGGTGCTTACTTCTTTATTGTAGTTGGCTTGCTTTTTTTTAGAAATCCCACATGGTTTCTTTAACGTTTTCAATAGCACCCAATCCCCACGATTCTTGTGATATTTAATATTTTGTTTTGTCGGTAAATTTTTTTGCCTTTATTGTGTTACTTGTTTTATTTTAAATTATTTTGAAGAAATTTTGCGTGCCTTTTATTGGTACTTTGTATGTTTTTATTTTTTGCCAGTATGAGTTGAAATGTTGTCTGTTCATTTGCATGTTTCTACTTAAAGTTAATTTGTACTGTTGCATCATTGAAATGTCGAGAAAAAAACCCCCGATATTTATACACTTATTTTCCAGTTACTTCCTTTACAAATGCTAAAATATAATGCTTATTCAGTAATTGTAAAGCACATTTGATGTGTTTTTTTCTCCCATGAATCTCGAAATGTTCTTAACCATGCATTTGTCAGACCTGTGTTTATTAGCATTGCAGACATAAATTTATCACTTATTCAAACTTGATTACCAGCCTGATAAAGATTTCTTACAAGTCATAAGTGATAGGCAACAGTCTTTTCTGTTGTGTTTAACCTTTTTGATATGCTTTGAGTTACTTTTTCAAATATTCCACATGTAGATTTTTGTTTCCAAAAGCAGTCTTTGAAACGCAATTTTTGTATCATCTGGTCTGGTGTTATTGAAAGAACAGAAAAATAATTGGTAATGTCGCATGTGGTACGCTTTGAGGCATATTGCAATAAAATTACTTTTAATTTTCATTTGTATTTTTCCAGTCAGTTTTTGACGTGATCATGTTGAAACTGAGATTATTGCAGAATGATAGAAGAAGACTATCACAAGAAGGTCAGCTGAAACTAGCTCAAACTTTATCACTATGAGCCGTGCTCTGTGAAAAGAGAGATTAATGCAGGTGGGATAAGTGTTGTGTCAGAGTCCGCACTAGCTAATCAGGGACCACACTTTCTGCCTATACTTTTTTTTTTTACTCACAAGAGACTTTCTTGAAACGAAATATAAAAGCGGAAAGTGTTGTCGCTGCGGACTGCACAGACTAATCTGGGACAACACTTTATGCGAATGCCGGACGAAACCCCTCCCGGATAAAAACCCTCCCGTCAGTTTAATAGGGGCCGGACGAAAACCCTCCCATGAATAAACGGGGACGGACAAAAACCCTCCCATGAAAAAAACGGGGGAGGACAAAAACCCTCCCATGAAAAAACGGGACCGGACAAAAACCCTCCCGTGAAATCCGAGCCACGAATTCAACTATCAACAATTATTTATGAATTTTTAATCCGAAATCGGTCATTTCCGAATGTCATTTCCGACATTTGTATTTTGTTGTCGGTTATCGGAGATATTTATTTTTTGTAATAGTGACTTCACTTCAGTAGGTAACATTACACTATATATTGACTAATTAAAATATTTCCGAATTAAAATGTTGTTATTTTACACCCATTTGACGTCAATTATATATGTTTGAACTAAGATTTGTATTATTACTTAGTACTACGATATTCATGATAACTTAGTATGAATAACAAGTAGGGTGTTTATATAAAATATATAAAATATCAATTGTGCGCCGGCCAGTGCATTTAGAACATCAAAGTCGTGTTTCTTGATTAGTCATCATCGCAAAAATAACAGAGGCGGAAACAGGCTTCCCAAGACATTATTTATTTCGTTTTATAACAAGTATTATGAAGTCTAGACAGTATAATGTTACGTACATTGACAAATAAGCATAATCAATTGATAAACAAAAACCAACATTGTAGACACGTGTGTGCCTTTACACAAACAAATTGCTTTTTATATGTTGCCGATTTACAGTATGATATTTTGAACAAATGTTGTCAGCATTGAGTGATTATTTCGGAGTTATGAAAGCAACATTGTGTGAAGCAAATACATTTGTCGGCGTTTAATTGCTTTTAATTGATTCTGTGATTAAACTACTTAAAAACTAAAAGTAGTTGCAGATTCACAGTTTGCTATTTTGAGTAAATTTTGCGGATTAATGAATGCAACAATGTGTGAAGCAATCAAATTTTCGGTGTTTAATTGCTTTCACGGGAGGGTTTTTGTCCGCAGTTGCAGATTCACAGTTTGCTATTTTGATACATATTATTGTATGCCATTAACTAGTTAATTGTAATGATTAGCTGATTAGTGGGCCTAAATCACCGAATCATTGACATATTTGACAATACAGTATGCTTTATATATTGTCTGCAAAAATGCAATTGACAGTCAAAGGTAAATTAAATAAGTAATTAAGACAAATTATTTACATGCTAACGAATTGTTAGTTGTTAACAGAATTTAACTTTCATTTTCGCAAAGTTTTCAGAAACTTCCCGGAAAGCACGTTTTTTGCATGAATGAGCGTATGACGCGATTAAACGTTGCACCGTATCGTATTGCATTCTATCTAAATTTAAATTCACTTGTCTATAAATGGCCTCATGTTTTAATTGATGTTGTTATTATGTTGGATTATCGGACATATATGCACATTAGAAAGCGGTATGTTTACAGTTAATGGATACACATTTTCTTTCAATTTCACACCCCTTAAAACACAATACACAATACACACAATGGGTAATTTTATCGGATTAATGAATGCAACACTTAGTGTTTCTTTTACGGGAGGGTTTTTGTCCGGTCCCGTTTTTTCATGGGAGGGTTTTTGTCCGGTCCCGTTTTTTTCATGGGAGGGTTTTTGTCCGCCCATGTTTATTCATGGGAGGGTTTTCGTCCGCCCCCTATGAAAATGACGGGAGGGTTTTTATCCGGGAGGGGTTTTGTCCGTATTCCACTTTATGCACATGCATTAAACTCCTTTTTCACATAGCACGGCCTTGCAAATCCATATTAAGTTGTTTTGATGTGTGCTGGGAAATGGTACCTAAGTATTATGTATGTCAATCTAAAGAAAAACAGTAGATTTGATTTAATCTGTAAAATAATTTTTAGTAAAAATAAAAAATTGTTTATTGTACATACTTTATGCGTATCCGAGACAGCACTTTTCACCTACGTTCACTTTCCTTCTAGGTTAAGTCCAGTTTTCTCTGCATGCCTTATGTCATAAAAGTTTATGCAATTTATTCTGTTAATTTATTTGCTTATTTGATACTTTTGGTTTCTCACTGTTGCGTCAAATCCGATGGATGATTGTTGTTCATAACATGTTTGTATATGTTAAACTTATTTCTGTAAATATAAAGTCTCAAGGTCTGTTTTAACCAGGTTTTCCGAAGGAAAAAATTGGTAATTAGATTGGTGATGTCGGCGGGCGGGCTGGCGGGCGAAACAAGCTTGTTGGAGCCATAACTTTGTTGTTCATTGTCAGATTTTAAAATCATTTGGCGCATTTGTTCACCATCATTAGACGGTGTGTCCCCCGAAAGAATTACGCCAATATCTCCAAGGTCAAGGTCACAATTTGAGTTTGAAGGTCAAAAATGGCCATAAATGAGCTTGTCCGGGCCATAACTTTGTCGTTCATTGTCAGATTTAAAAATCATTTGGCACATTTGTTCACCATAATTAGACCGTGTGTCGCGCGAAAGAATTACGTCGATATCTCCAAGGTCAAGGTCACAATTTGAGTTTGAAGGTCAAAAATGGCCATAAATGAGCTTGTCCGGGCTATTACTTTGTGATTTATTGTGAGATTTTAAAATCATTTGGCACATTTGTTCACCATCATTAGAAAGAATCACGTCAATATCTCCAAGGTCAAGGTCGCCACAACTAAAAATAGATTGATTTTGAAACAACTATGTAACTATGAACAATCAGTAACAATGCACATTTTGATTTTGAGTTGTCTCTCTTTATCAGACTTTTTTTTCTAATTGAAATCAAGGTCAGTTTTACACGAGGGGGTTAACAATACACATTTTGAATTGTCTCCCTTTATCAGACTTTTTTTAACTGAAAACCTGGTTTTGTGACAATTTTATCCCTTGTTTGTAGTTGTGTAGAGGCAGGGTCCTCAAGTTGATGTTTTGTTTGTAGCCCTAAAAGCAATCCTGTTTGCACATGTACTTTTGATTAAAATGTATCAACAACATTTTTTTAATCATTAACAAATTCTGTTCACTTTGTCCACATTTTTTTCAGTTGACAGTCATATTTTATAAATAATTTGGAAATAACAGCCAACAGTTGATCTGCAAAGACCAGAGTGCTATAGATCTATAGGACATAGATTGAACCTTTATCCAAGGTGTTACTTTTTTCACTGAGCAACTTTTATTTCTAAGTCAAAACAATCTGTGAATATTATCGCTATTTTTATTGTTGGAGTTTCATTACTTTGCATATGTATAGGTTATTAGACGTTTCACTGTACAATACGGAAATATATCTGGACTCACACACAGTTTGAAGTCATATTGGACGAGCCGTTGTGTGCGAGTCCAAATATATCACGTATTGTACAGTTTAAACGTCTAATAAGCTTTTTATTCTATATCCCTTTCTTAAGCTCTTTGTTTCATTTTAATTTTGATTTTAAAATGCTTCATTTGCATCTATGCTACTTTCAAACAAGCGCCCTTGTGAATTGATTATTGCACGTTCTGACTTTTTCTCGGTAACGGCTTTTGTCTTTATAAAACATTTGCTTAGTGCACTTGTACTAAACTGTCCAATATGGAAAAAATACAGACTTTTTGGATCCAATACCGGAATATATTGGACGGTCACGTGGTACATACGAAGAATGCCCATTGGGTGAATTTATTGGATTTAGAATAAAAGTAGTATTAAAACTGAATTTAACAAGATCATGCAAGTATAACTGTTAAAACCTAAAATGCTTATAGTGTGTCTCATTGGAAGGATTGCTCAATCACCAAACAAGATGCAAATATATACACACATTTTACTGCTCAGATCTGTTAATAGATTTTTAGATAATTGAAAATATCAGCTATAATACATGTAATTATTTTTTAATATTTAGATTATGCTTGACTCTGTGAATATATAACTTTCTTTCTATTTGTATTTAGCAAAATATTTTATCTTTTGTATAGTACATTTTGTTGCACTTATATGTATACATGTATTTTTATGGCAAATATTTTTGTGTTTGGATCTATTATGTATGTGTATAATAAATCATACATTTTAGATATAAGTATTTGTATATTGTGCTTCTAAATCGTGGGATATTGAATCCCAGCTATTTCTCTATCCATAATCCAGTGAATTTGGCGCTGAGAAAGTCTATAAAGGTACTTCAGATGATGAATCTTTAGATTGGGATTTGCTCACCAAGAATTGAGCTGTGCTCTGTGAAAAGGAGCTTTAATGCATGTGCGTTATGTGTCATCCAAGATGAGCATGTTCAGTCAGCAATCTAATCTGGTACGACACTTTCCGCATAAACTGGATTTTTGCTAAGAAGAGATTTTCTTGAAATGAAAAATATAAAAGCTGAAAGTGGACTGAACAGGCTTATCTGGGACGACAATACGCACATTCATTAAACCACCTTTTCACAGAGCGCGGCCCAAATATTGTCCCCTACCGGTTTCACTGAAGGGGACTTATGGTTTGCGCTCTGTGTGTCTGTCTGTCAGTCTGTCACACTTTTCTGGATCCTGCGATAACTTTAGAAGTTCTTTATATTTTTTCATGAAACTTGAAACATGGATAGATGGCAATATGGACATTATGCATGTCATTTCATTTTGTTTCTACATCAAAAATTCTGGTTGCTATGGGGAAAAAAAAATTCTGACAATGGTGGAGCCGGTGGGGGACATATATTGCTTGGCAATAGTCTTGTTGTTTCTGCTATTAAAACTGTGACAGTATTTTTTTGCTGAACTCTTCATGAACTAGTTTGAGCTATACTACGCTCTTATGCTCCAATTAGGGTGAATATGAAACTTCTCCGTTACACTGTTTCTACATATTCAATTAAAACAAAATACATGTGTTTAGGATCATAGTGAGGTCACTTAAAAAGTTCAATATTTCAGACCTGCAATTTAACAGAATTATGCCCCTTTTTGTAATTACAAAATTTTGGTTTACTTCTGCGCGCAACTACTTCATACCTCCATATCTACTACAGAAATTGAAATAAAATTGTACATATGAAATCAAACTAACTTCCCATGCAATAGCAGTAGAGTTCCACCATCAACGGTTTTAACAATTAGAATTTCGCTTCCTCTCATGGTAAGCCTTACTGAATAAGTAATCTTAAAAAGATGAAAGTTTGGTTTTGATCAATTTTAGCGGGTGTTTGCACAAATGTGATGTAAAAAATACGTGTCTGTTGTACATCTACCGTATATGTCCGTATTGACGCACACTGCGCGTGTTTTTTCAAGACCAATGCGCGTTAAATTCAAACCACTATTACCTATTTCTCACATTTGAACAGTGTATCATTTTCATTACATGCAGCTCACAACATTGTTTAATCCAATCGTATGTCATAGTCTGCTGCAGACCTGCTACATTGTGAGGTCCAATTTAACGCAAATTGGCCGTGGATGCCATTTTATTTTTCATCACCCTAAATATTTCCCCATTAAGAGACGCTCACCATTAAATCCTGGTCTCGTGTTCACAAAACATTTTTTGCAATCGAAAATCAATTTTTTACTGACATCGATTTTCATTTTTGCCTAACAACGACAATGGAAAGCCATTTTCAATGACATCAAAATCTATTTTCAATTGAAAAAACTGTTTTGTGAACATGGGGCCAGTTTGACCCTGTATTTCACGCCTTCACTGCGTTTAGTTGATAAGTATTTATAGTGTGAAAAAAAAAAATACACCCGAGCGCTCAATACCATACAGTTGGTGTCATCGGCGTAAA
This sequence comes from Dreissena polymorpha, assembly GCF_020536995.1. Lineage (NCBI taxonomy): Eukaryota > Metazoa > Mollusca > Bivalvia > Myida > Dreissenidae > Dreissena > Dreissena polymorpha. The sequence goes on from NC_068363.1 coordinate 97,752,484, forward strand.
GCGCACGTGCCGACTATGACAACGTTCTTTCACTGCTGCCTAGTACCCGAGTTACACGCAGTCCTCTAGGAATATACACCTGTGCTGATGACAATAATTATTATTATTGTTCGTTTGTAACCTACGTAGTATACTCGCATATTTACGATGTCACCGTGTTGCAAACAACATGGCCGCAAAAACGATGTTTTCATTCAGATGTTATGTGCCACTCTTTAATGGATTATGGGCTACATAGATAAGACAGCCTGCGCGTCTATTAGGGCAGGAGGGTCAATAAGGACATATACGGTATTTATGAACTTGATGTATTGCTGTAAACAGGAGTATTCCAAGGTCTGCAATTAAATATAACAATAATAAAATTCACCATGATTTGTATTTGTGGATTTCGGCAATAATTAGAAATTAAAATGGATAAATAACCACAACATAATTTTGATGATCCTAACACTGTGCTATGAAAAAATGCCAGTCTTTAACATGAAGTAAATGAAAATGAAGTAGTTCTTAGAACTTGGTATGTCTGAAAACAGACATTGTTCAAATTCTTAAACAAGAGGGCCATGATGGCCCTGTATCGCTCCACTGTTTTTTTTATGCGAAAAAAGCGTGCAATGCGCATGGGTTGAAATGTACTCAAGCATGTGACTTTCTCTTTCTATCCCTCGTCCCAATGGGCCCTCAAAGTTGGGAGGGTGAGCATTTTTATATATGAAAAACGTTACTACGGTGTTAACTAAACAGACTAAAAAGCCCGGGAATTGTCGCACAGGTCCTTTGCTTAAAACGTAGGTACATTTATCTCTCCAAAAGATATTGTCGTTCTTTCTATTTCACATATTTTTAGATGCTGAAGATCAAATCTACGCATGTTCTACAAGATTAATAAAAGTTCCTTCATTCAATCATGAATCTTTTTCCAAAATTCCAAAAAGTGTTTGTAGGTTTCAAAGTTTCTGTTACTTATATAGTTAATGACATATATTTATCTCTTACAGGGCTCGACATTAACGGTAGTCCAACTGTCTGGGACAACCAAATTGTTAGTCCGGACAAGTAAATAAAGAATTTGTTAGTCCGACGGGACAAGTGGTCATTATAATTTAATTACCTAGAAAAAATGCCCTTAAATCCGTTATTTCTGTGGAGTTACCACAAAACTTTTTCGATTATATTTTGTTTACGTTTAAACGACAAAGCACGAGATATTCCGATAGTTCCATGTGACACTACACCGTACTGTTCACAAGGGAAGCAACCCTTAACATTTTTCTTTGCCAAGATTATAACAATATTCTCCTTGTAAAGAATATGCATTTTACGACACCGGTACACACCGATCTTACATACAATTAACGTAGTGACGTCATCTCTATGTATAGAATGATTTTACAACATCATTCCCATTTGTGGTTTGTTCTCATTCGTACAAAGTCGTCTGCTTAAAAATTTTTAATCTGCTTTCCTTTGGTTTTTCGTCTTCAAAATCACAAGTTTTTGTCAGGTATTATGGCTTTGTATGTTTAAAAATCAATAATCTCGAGTTTTCCTGTTATTCTAGTCAGTTCTTTTTGTATTGAAATTGCCTACAATTATGTTAACATGTATTTTGAACGATTAAAGTCTTCATGATTTGAGCATTTTGTATAATTTCATTATTTTGCAAAGTACTGAGCAGAATAAGATATAATGGTTAGGACAAGTGAAATTTTGGTCTACTTGTCCGACCGGACAAGTGGCTTCAAAAGTTAATGTCGAGCCCTGTCTTATAGTTAAAAAGTTATTTCATGTGTTTTTTGATAAACTTTTAGTTTGAGAAGAAAATAGTTTATTCATCTCATAATTAATAAATAGCAAAAACGCATAAACATGCAAAGTTCAACGACTTCCTGTGGGCATGTTTTTTGACAAATCAAATTTTCTTGAACAACTTTTTAATGGGAGCCTTCAAGGGATCAATTTGGCCCCAGGGGCATAATTGGAACAAACTTGGTAGAAAACTATAAGATGTCACTACATACCAAATTTGGTAGCCCTAGGCCCAATGGTTATGGACAGGAAGATTTTTAAAGTTTGCACAAAGGAGGCTTTATATAAGCATATGTTCTGTTTTGTGACCCCCTGGGCAGGGTCAAATTTGAGCCCAGGGGAATAATTTGAACAAATTTGGTAGAAGACTATTAGATGTCACTACATACCAAATTTAGTAGCCCTAGGCTCTATAATTATGAACAAGATTTTTAAAGTTTGCACAAAATAGGCCTTTTTTAAGCATATATTCATTTTTGTGACCCCGGGGCATGGTCAAATTTGACCCCAGGGGCATAATTTGAAAAAACTTGGTAGAGAACTTTAAGATTTTAATACATACCAAATTTGGTAGAAATAGGCCCAATGGTTATTGACAGAAATTTTTTTAAAGTCTGCACAAAATAGGCCCAATATAAGCATATGTTCAATTTTGTGACCCCTGGGGAACGGTCAAATTTGATCCCAGGGGCTTAATTTGAACAAACTTGGTAGAGGACTATTAGATGTCACCACATACCAAATTTGGTAGCCCTATGCCATGTGGTTATGGACAAGAGATTTTTAAAGTTTACACAAAATAGGCCTTATTTAAGCGTATGTTCATTTTTGTGACCCCCGGGGCAGGGTCAAATTTGACCCCAGGGGCATAATTGGAACAAACTAAAATAAGTAGAGAACTATTAGATGTCACTACATACCAAATTTGGTAGCCCTAGGCCCTACGGTTATTGACATAAAGATTTTTAAAGTTTGCACAAAAGAGGCTTTATATAAGCATATGTTCAGTTTTGTGACCCCCGGGGCAGGGCCAAATTTAAGCCCAGGGTAATAATTTGAACAAATTTGGTAGAGGACTATTAGATGTCACTACATACCAAATTTAGTAGCCCTAGGCTCTATAATTATGAATAAGAAAGATTTTTAAAGTTTGCACAAAATAGGCCCAATATAAGCATATGTTCAATTTTGTGACCCCCGGGGCAGGGTCAAATTTGACCCCAGGGGCATAATTTGAACAAACTAAGTAGAGAACTATCAGATGTCTTTTTTTTTTTTTTTTTTTTTGGTAGCCCTAGGCCCTACGGTTATGGACAGAAAGATTTTTTAAGTTTGCACAAAATAGGCTTTATATAAGCATATGTTCATTTCTGTGACCCCCGGGGCAGGGTCAAATTTGACCCCAGGGGCATAATTTGAACAAACAAAGTAGAGAACTATTAAATGTCACTACATACCAAATGTGGTAGAACTAGGCCAAATGGTTATGGACAAAAAGATTTTGAAAGTTTGCACAAAATAGGTTTTATATTAGCATATGTTTAATTTATTGAACCCCAGGGGCATAATTTGAACAAATTTGAAAGAGGTTCACCCCAGGAACATTTTTTAGAAGTTTTATCAGAATTGGAGTTGTAGTTTAGGAGAAGAAGATGTTTAAAGAAAAAGTTAACGCACGGACGCACACACGACGGACACAGGACCATGACATAAGCCCCGCTGGCCTCTGGCCAGTGGAGCTAAAAATAATGAAATGCAAATTAACAAGCTCACAGAATTCAGGCATACAATAACACTGTATGTGCACCTGATTAATGTTATTGTTAGTACAAATGAGTGTAATAAAACACCAATTAACGCACATTGTTAATTGCTGAAAGTTAAGTGTGCCACACTGAAACTGCACTTCATGTTCAGAACACTTTTTACTAAGTTAGTACTATTTATACTAACTCTTCAAGTTGCAGTTTATTATAGGTCATATTGGTGCAGTAATCATCTTTTATATACCCACACAAATATGTAGCATTTTAGCATAAAACACTGTAGTATACAAACAATGCAGCTTATCAGATATAGTATTTGATACTACATTTAATACAAATGTTCACATTGCACCAGTTTGTCACGCCTATGAAGAAATCTTTACCATAAAAAGTTTATTCAATGTGGTGACATAGATTCTCTCATTGTTTGCTACCACTCCCAGAATATTATCATTGGTATCCAAGGCAACCACCTGCTGCTTAGCAACGACCTTCACCTCTTGACCAGTCTTCCTGTTGCGTAGTGGGGTCGACACTGTGAAAGCCTGCCTGTACAAGTACAAATGTCGCGAGTTGTCACATATCACAACATAGGATCTGTCGGGTGGACACAAGGAAAACTTTCTCTGCTGCTTTGAGGCCTGCACATATCCGAATGCGTTGAACGTGCTGGTGTGTTTGAATTGCATGTCACCTGACCCCTGCTCTTGTTCCCATAGCAACCCATCCACGTCGTGTCTCAGGCAGATCTGGGGCGAGGAGTTGAGGGGACCAGAGACGTTGAACAACCACTGGTGGCTGCCTAGCCCTGCCTACAATGTAAGTCAGCCACTTGAAACATATTTTGAGGAGAAATGTCACAACTTGAGGAACACTACCATAGTGGCTATCAATCATAGAATTTCTTAAATTGGGATGGAATCTACACTTAAATGAATGTTGAATTGACAACCAAGTGACAGAATGTTTACATAATGTAAATTTTGAGTCGTCTAAAATGTTGTATCTGAAAAAGTATGTTGTGGAGGTATACTGATTTTAAACTTGAGCCCTACTTACTACTGATAGAACAGCCTTGTTCTTGGAAAACTGGGCCTAATGCATGTGTGGCCATCCCTGATAAGCCTCTGAAGTCTGCATGAGCTAAAATTTCATTGAATTTTTGTTTAAAGGAAGTCTATCCTAAAATACAGTTTAGGCGGAATGTGTCTTCCCTGATTAGCCTGTGTGGACTGCACAGGCTTATCTGGTCTGACACTTAATGCAAATGCATTAAGCCCAGTGATCGTAGCATGAGGCTCACATACATATGCATGCCTGTGCACACCAAACTTATGTGTGACTTTGTGTGTGTTGCTATACCAAACCTTATGTGTGACCTTGACGGTCTTGCAATGCATACTGGCCTTATGTGAGACCTTGTGCGTGTCGCCATAATTACAGACCTTATGTGTGACCTTGTGTGTGTCGCTATAATTACAGACCTTATGTGTGACCTTGTGTGTGTTGCCATAATTACAGACCTTATGTGTGACCTTGTGTGTTTAGCCATACTGACCTTATGTGTGACCTTTTGTGTGTCGCCATGAATACTGCCATTATGTATGACCTTGTGTGTGTCGCCATAATTACAGACCTTATGTGTGACCTTGTGTGTATAGCCATACTGACCTTATGTGTGACCTTGTGTGTGTCGCCATGAATACTGCCATTATGTGTGACCTTGTGTGTGTCGCCATAATTACAGACCTTATGTGTGACCTTGTGTGTATAGCCATACTGACCTTATGTTTAACCTTGTGTGTGTCGCCATGAATACTGCCATTATGTGTGACCTTGTGTGTATGGCCATACTGACCTTGTGTGTGTCGCCATGAATACTGCCATTATGTGTGACCTTGTGTGTGTCACCATAATTACAGACCTTATGTGTGACCTTGTGTGTATAGCCATACTGACCTTATGTGTGACCTTGTGTGTGTTGTCATGAATACTGCCATTATGTGTGACCTTGTGTGTATAGCCATTGACCTTGTGTGTGTCGCCATACTGACCTTGTGTGTGTCATGAATACAGACCTTATGTGTGTGACCTTGTGTGTATAGCCATACTGACCTTATGTGTGACCTTTTGTGTCGCCATGAATACTGCCATTATGTATGACCTTGTGTGTGTCGCCATAATTACAGACCTTATGTGTGACCTTGTGTGTTTAGCCATACTGACCTTATGTGTGACCTTGTGTGTGTCGCCATGAATTTCTGCCATTATGTGTGACCTTGTGTGTGTCGCCATAATTACAGACCTTATGTGTGACCTTGTTTGTATAGCCATACTGACCTTATGTGTGACCTTGTGTGTGTCGCCATAATTACAGACCTTATGTGTGACCTTGTGTGTATAGCCATACTGACCTTATGTGTGACTTTGTGTGTGTCACCATGAATACTGCCATTATGTATGACCATGTGTGTATAGCCATACTGACCTTGTGTGTGTCGCCATGAATACTGCCATTATGTGTGACCTTGTGTGTGTCGCCATAATTACAGTCTTTATGTGTGACCTTGTGTGTATAGCCATACTGACCTTATGTGTGACCGTGTATGTATAGCCATACTGACCTTATGTGTGACTTTGTGTTCATAGCCATACTGACCTTGTGTGTGTCGCCATACTGACCTTGTGTGTGTCACCATGAATACAGACCTCATGCCTGACCTTGTGTGTATAGCCATACTGACCTTATGTGTGACTGTGTGTATAGCTATACTGACCTTATGTGTGACTTTGTGTGTATAGCCATACTGACCTTATGTGTGACCTTGTGTGTGTCGCCATGAATACTGCCATTATGTATGACCTTGTGTGTGTCGCCATAATTACAGACCTTATGTGTGACCTTGTGTGTATAGCCATACTGACCTTATGTGTGACATTGTGTGTGTCGCCATGAATACTGCCATTATGTGTGACCTTGTGTGTGTCGCCATAATTACAGACCTTATGTGTGACCTTGTGTGTATAGCCATACTGACCTTATGTGTGACCTTGTGTGTGTCGCCATGAAAACTGCCATTATGTGTGACCTTGTGTGTATAGCCATACTGACCTTGTGTGTGTCACCATGAATACTGCCATTATGTGTGACCTTGTGTGTGTCACCATAATTACAGACCTTATGTGTGACCTTGTGTGTATAGCCATACTGACCTTATGTGTGACCTTGTGTGTGTTGCCATGAATACTGCCATTATGTGTGACCTTGTGTGTATAGCCATTGACCTTGTGTGTGTCGCCATACTGACCTTGTGTGTGTCGCCATGAATACAGACCTTATGTGTGTGACCTTGTGTGTATAGCCATACTGACCTTATGTGTGACCTTTTGTGTGTCGCCATGAATACTGCCATTATGTATGACCTTGTGTGTGTCGCCATAATTACAGACCTTATGTGTGACCTTGTGTGTTTAGCCATACTGACCTTATGTGTGACCTTGTGTGTGTCGCCATGAATACTGCCATTATGTGTGACCTTGTGTGTGTCGCCATAATGACAGACCTTATGTGTGACCTTGTGTGTATAGCCATACTGACCTTATGTGTGACCTTGTGTGTGTCGCCATAATTACAGACCTTATGTGTGACCTTGTGTGTATAGCCATACTGACCTTATGTGTGACCTTGTGTGTGTCGCCATGAATACTGCCATTATGTATGACCTTGTGTGTATAGCCATACTGACCTTGTGTGTGTCGCCATGAATACTGCCATTATGTGTGACCTTGTGTGTGTCGCCATAATTACAGACTTTATGTGTGACCTTGTGTGTATAGCCATACTGACCTTATGTGTGACCGTGTATGTATAGCCATACTGACCTTATGTGTGACTGTGTGCATAGCCATACTGACCATGTGTGTGTCGCCATACTGACCTTGTGTGTGTCACCATGAATACATACCTCATGTGTGACCTTGTGTGTATAGCCATACTGACCTTATGTGTGACTGTGTGTATAGCTATACTGACCTTATGTTTGACTTTGTGTGTATAGCCATACTGACCTTATGTGTGACCTTGTGTGTATAGCCATTCTGACCTTATGTGTGACCTTGTGTGTGTCGCCATAATTACAGACCTTATGTGTGACCTTGTGTGTATAGCTATACTGACCTTATGTGTGACTTTGTGTGTATAGCCATACTGACCTTATGTGTGAACTTGTGTGTATAGCCATACTGACCTTATGTGTGACTTTGTGTGTATAGCCATACTGACCTTATGTGTGACTGTGTGTATAGCCATACTGACCTTATGTGTGACCTTGTGTGTATAGCCATACTGACCTTATGTGTGACCTTGTGTGTGTTTCCAAACTAACCATATGTGTGTGTTGCCATACTGACCTTATGTGTGACTGTGTGTGTGTTGCCATACCGACCTTATGTGTTGTCATGCATACTGACATATGTGTAACATTGTGTGTGTTGCCATACTTACTTTATGTGTGACTGTGTGTGTGTTGCCATACTAACCTCATGTGTGACCTTTTGTGTGTTGACATACTGACCTTATGTGTGACTTTGTGTGTGTTGCCATACTTACCCTATGTGTGACCTTTTGTGTGTTGCCATGCATACTTACCTTATGTGTGACCTTGTGTGTGTTGCTATACTGACCTTATGTGTGACCTTGTGTGTGTTGCCATGGAGGCGGACAAGGGTGGAGTCGTCGTCAGGGTACATGTCACACTCCTCCAGCTGCTGGGTGTTGAAAGGGCGATTACCAGCCTTTTCTGGGCATGGATTCTGAAAATATCAGGAAACATTTCAATGATGCATAACCAGGTTTTCAACATATAAGAAGTTAATTTAAATAATTGTGCAATGCCATGCTTGGTCTGCATGTAAGTTACCTACACACAAACTTAAGGCAAAATTCCTCCATCCAATCTTAAGTAATTTCGAGGAAAAAAGTTTGTTTTATTTAACGTTACAGTGACGTTAACCTTGATCCAACTGGTCCAACATGCAATGCCATTATAGGTTGCATATAAGCTACCAATATAAAAAAGTTTATAGCAATACCCTCATAAACAAGGGCTGTTTGTAAAACATGCATGCCCCCCATATGGGCTCTACGTTGTATTGACAGCCATTGTGTGAATATGTTTTTTTGTCACTGTGACCTTGACCTTTGACCTAGTGACCTGAAAATCAATAGGGGTCATCTGCGAGTCCTGATCAATCTACCTATCAAGTTTCATGATCCCAGGCATAAGCGTTCTTCAGTTATCATCCAGAAACCATGTTACTATTTCGGGTCACCGTGACCTTGACCTTTGAACTAGTGACCTGGAAATCAATAGGGTTCATATGCGAGTCATGATCAATGTACCTATGAAGTTTCATGGTCCTAGGCATAAGCGTTCTTGAGTTATCATCCGGAAACCATTTTACTATTTCAGGTCACTGTGACCTTGACCTTTGATATAGTGACCTGAAAATCAATAAGGGTCAACTGCGAGTCATGATCAATCTACCTATCAAGTTTCATGATCCTAGGCATAAGCGTTATTGAGTCATCCTCCGGAAACCATTTTACTATTTCGAGTCACCGTGACCTTGACCTTTGACCTTGTGACCTGAAAATCAAAAGGGGTCATCTACGAGTCATTATCAATCTACCTATCAAGTTTCATGATCCTAGGCATAAGCGTTCTTGAGTTATCATCCGGAAACCATTTTACTATTTCAGGTCACCGTGACCTTGACCTTTGACCTAGTGACCTGAAAATCAATAGGGGTCATCTGCCAGTCATTATCAATCTACCTATGAAGTTTCATGATTCTTGGCATAAGTGTCTTGAGTTATCATCCGGAAACCATTTTACTATTTCGGGTCACCTTGACCTTTGACCTAGTGACCTCAAAATCAATAGGGGTCATCTGCCAGTCATTATCAATCTACCTATGAAGTTTCATGATTCTAGGCATAAGCGTTCTTGAGTTATCATCCGGAAACATTTTACTATTTCGAGTCACCGTGACCTTGACCTTTGACCTCGTGACCTGAAAATCAATGGGGGTCATCTGCGAGTCCTGATCAATCTACCTATCAAGTTTCATGATCCTAGGCATAAGCGTTCTTGAGTTATCATCCGGAAACCATTTTACTATTTCGGGTCACCGTGACCTTGACCTTTGACCTGGTGACCTCAAAATCAATAGGGGTCATCTGCGAGTCATTATCAATGTTCCTATGAAGTTTCATGATCCTAGGCCCAAGCGTTCTTGAGTTATCATCCGGAAACCACCTGGTGGATCGACCGACCAACAGACAGACCGACATGAGCAAAGCAATATACCCCCTCTTCTTCGAAGGGGGGCATAAAAAACCAAGCTATTGAGAGGAATAGGTTTTCCTACTGTGAGAAACAGTGACCTTTATCTAGACCCCAAACTGGTTGATAATCCAATCCCAAGCTAGGTAGACATGTAAGCCACCTGCACAAACAATGTCAGCACAATATCGGCATCTTAACTCAAACTCATCCAAACTCAAGTTTATTTTTATTTTCAGTAGAAGTTACCTTGACCTTAACCCAACTAGTCTCAAACGATCTCACAAGATATGTCTGCATATAAGTACACACACAATGTCAGTGCAGGAACCGTTATTTATTTTAGTAACAGTGACCTTCATCCTGACCTGACTGGCCCAAAATGCAATCAAAGCAAGGTATTTGGAAATCTACATACCATCCAAACTCAAGTTATTTTTCTATTCATTACAACAGTGATCTTTACGTGTAACTAACATATCCAAAATACAAACTTAAGCTAGAGCTCTGCGCAAGCTTGTGACAACACTTTAAGCACATGCATTTCGCCCAGTTTTCTTATAACAGTGCTTAATTATTGATTTACCCATAACTACCGCAAGTACCTACCCATTGGTCGGAGGTGAGGTGTGCCAGTCTCTCATGTATGGACGCCACGTCTTCAGGGTTGAGCACCATCTCCCCCCGCGTGTCACCCTTGACAACCAGGGGCCAGGGGCCACTAGATTTCTTAATCAGATACAGGTCCACCCTGCAGGATAAAAAACAGAAACATTTCTGTTCAGTTCATTTCTACAGGTACATGTTGATTTGGGTATATTTACAGTCATGGTAAAACATGTTCAGAAGATATTATAGGACATGCATTGCTGGATATTAAACAGGAATACAGAACAACAATGAGCATGCAATATAAGGATTCTTATAGACAATTTGTTTTTCTTTGTATTTTTCAGCCTGAGCCTTTTCGAGTGGGATAAATAGTGTGCTAAAACATAGAGATGGGGAAAGTGAAACATTATTAATATGATTATAATTGACAGTGTTCCAATCGTTTATACGTGCATGTTTAACTGCATTTCTAAATTTATATTATAAGTTCTAAGGAATCATATAGCTGTATAATAAACTCAATAAACAAATTATTGAAAGTATTGGACAAGTTTGGCATGCTTTGGCAGCGTTCTCAATAAGAGCCGGCTGCCGGCCAAATCAGCCGTTTGAAATCAGATTTTGGCCGGTTGAAAATCGTTCAGATTCTAAAAATCGGCAATTGACTTTTCGAAATTTGCGTGTCTTTCGGTAATTTTGCTCCTTTTTGCTATTAAGCTAAGACGTCACTTGATTATCTCTCTTAACGCATTACAACAACAACAACAATGAAAAGGCGCAAATTGGAATCGGTCAAAAAGCAGTCTAATATAAAGCTTGTATTCGTACCCCCACAGGTAGAGGGTCAGTCAGTTGTTCTCTCCATCGATTGAACAGAGCTGCTAGTGGTGGGGTGGCACTTTTTATGTCCCCCAGTACATATTGTTTTTGCCCTGTTTGTTGGTTTGCGTCAAACTTTAACATTGGCCATAACTTTTGCAATATTGAAGATAGCAAATTGATATTTGGCATGCATGTGTATCTCATGGAGCTGCGCATTTTGAGTGGTGAAAGGTCAAGGTCATCCGTCAAGGTCAAAGGTAAAAATATATGGAGGGGGACATGTTTCACAAACACATCTTATTCTTATGTGGCAATTGTAAATATTACCAGCTTAGAACTGGTAACTTACTCAGATGAGCGCCTTAGGGCCTGAGTGTCTCTTGTTGAAATGTGATTTTTTTAAACCTTCAGCATGTACCCGGTATGCAGGGTGAAAGCTGATAAAAATAATTCTTAGCCCTTTTCCTAAAACAGTACATATTATTATAAAGCATTCATTTTATTAATCTAAAAAATGGACCTGTCATCTATCAGTAATTGATTTTGCCTTAAATTACAGCCCCTAACTGGCTGTTTCCAACTGCAAAAAGTAAAAAAAAATTCCCGAAAATCTGACCAAAATTTCCCCCAAACAGGGTTCTCAATAACTTTTGAGCCAAAAGGCCAAAATGTGAAACCAACAGGCCTTCTAGGGGGATCCGCATGCTCCCCCGTAAATTTTTTAAATTGAGCACTTGATTTTCTGCATTTTACCACTTACCTAACAAAAATTGATGAAATATAAACAACTTTCAGAATTTCAGTGTGCTTAAAAATTTAAAACATTTATTCCATCAATATGGAATGAGTGATGTATTGGACGTCATCATTGATGACGTTCGATTGAACGAATGATAAAGGGGGCTAAGTTTCATTAAGCTGAGGCAAATCACTGCGATTTGAGGGTGTTGAAAACTGGTCCAACACGTTTGCTGAAATTTGACATGTATATGAACCAGAATGGGATCTACCTGTTGGCGTAGGTGTTATATCTGGGAAAAATCAAGTTTTGGAGTATTTTGTGTTTAAATTTTTTTTATGGGAAACCACACGAGCGAAGATCAACATTGTGACGTCACGTCATGAAAAGCGCTTAGGCTAGCTTTCATCTTGTTACGAAACAAAGAAACTGACGTTACGCGTTATTAATTCAATATACAGTTAGGTGTTAAATAGATAAACAACGACGAAATAATTGTGTGTGAATATCAATACAAAGTACAAATGCATATCTTTTGTGCAGAGTGTGGTTGTTTAGATATGCATGACATAAATCTATGTGTTATTGTGTACCTGTCCGACGAGTTGAAGAAACGTTTACATGGCAAGGCTTTCCGATACGTGTTGGATAAATGTAAGTACACACTGGTATTAACGATGGTATTCTATTTATCTGATAATATCTTTAATATAAATGATAATGAGACAATATTAGGGTTAAATTATTAAATCGATAAATAAAAACAGCCATAACATTTGAGCTGCGCTCTGTGAAAACGGGTTCAGTGCATGTGCAAAAAAATGTCATCCCAGATTAGCCTGTGCAGTCCCAAATGCTAATCAGGTCATTTCCGTCTAAATTGGATTCTAGCTACAAAGAGACTTTCGTATCAAGATAAATATTATAAAAGCAGAAGGTGTCATCTCTGATAAGCCTGTGCGGGACAACACTTTACGCACATGCATAAAACTCTTTTTCACAGAGCACTGCCCATTGCAAGTAAACTATATCTTTTGTACTCTAATATAATTTGTATTGGAGTACATGTTTATACCTCCTTCCCTCCATGGTCCATGTTGAGCCTTCCACGTCCACCTCACCACAGAGATCCCCCACCAGTAGTTCCGGCGCCCTGTTCTTGACCCCGAACTCCACGTGGTTGAAGGTCAAGGTCATGTAGATGTCCTTGTTGGACACGCCCTCTGGAACAGTGAACTGCACGTTGACGTCCTCGTCTGTCTGATACCATGTGTAGTCTGGAGGCTTGATGACTGCAGACAAAGTACTACTTGTGTACATAGTGTAACTATCAATTTTACCAAAGACATGACCAGTCATGAAAAATATAATTTTTTCCCAATAAACCTTCCAGGCTTAATGAAATTTTTGTAATACAAAAATTTGAATAGATTGAAAAGATTAATCTCTTCTTCAAAGGCTTTGGAGTCTTGATGACTGCAGACATAGTCGGCTAGGTATAAGGAGCACTTATACTGCCTTGCTATATAAGCTAGCTTTTATAGCCACGCAGTAGTGTCTGCTTTTGGTACCTGGAGGACCTGGGCTCAATCCCCATTTTGGCTGTTGACAATAATACTTGACAATACAACAATAAATTTTTACCAAACTCATGACCAATCATTAAAAATTTATATAATTTGTTCCCCAATAAGCCTTTCATAGAAGCTTAATGCTACTATGCAGCAGTACATTATAAGACAATTTTGCACTGCTGAAAAGATTAATTTAAAAAAATAAATGTGAAGCAAACTTTTCATTTAATTACAACAGAGTTTTCTGACATGGACAATTGACAACAGAAACCCGTTCAAAACCAACATGGGACTCTTCCATACCCGGTTTCTCCACCTCTTTCTCTTCATCGCTGACCACCGGCTGCTCCGAATCAATGGTGAACACAAAGTCCGCTTCCCCGGCTATGGTAATGGACTGACCCTCCCTACCCAGGGCCACATAATGGAATGGTTTCCTGCTCAGCAGCTGTCTGGTGCGCTCCAGGCACCAACTCTTCCTGTCCACTGACAAACACAATACAGATAAATAGGACAGCATAATTATTTATGTACTGTAATTAATCATAAATTAACAACGATTTTAAGTTGTTCATTAATAGACAGTGATAATAAAAACAAAAAATTTGGTTCAAACATGTTTTGAAACCTTTTTTTGCAATTAAACATGATACACTTATTCTATTATGCTGCACTGAGAAAGGAACATTGCTTTTGTTTGGTTTATTTGGGATTAATATTAATTAATATTAATTAATATTTATTTTGAATACAGATAAATCAGTGAGTATCATTTTAGAATTCAAAAGTAATATCAATCAAACATCAGTGTTTTTTCCACCATTTTGGGAATGGGGCCAGGTCCCTTTGGATTGGGAAAATGTGCGGCATTTAGACTAATATTGGAAAATTAGTGTTGTTGTTATTTTGCTAATAAATACTTCAAATTGAGAATACAAGTGTTTTCAGTATTATATTTACTGATAGGTAAGGTTGAACTTATATGGATGGGAGATGAACAAAATATTGAGATCTATAAAAAAAAACATTTGGTCCCATTTGGGAAATATATATACTTTTTTCCATTGGGAATGTGGACGATTACTGGACCAGATTTTGAAAGAAAAAAACACACTGTACATGGAAACAAATCGTTCATTTTGGCCAATTATTATATTTTCAACCCACTCTTCAAGTCTCACCTGAAGTGAAGGTGGCCCACTCAATCATGGTGAGATACTGGCTCTCATATTTGTCCTTCTGCTCAGCCGTTGCCTCGGTAACATGAGAGAGGATACACTCCACTCTGTGAGCTTCATTCTCAATCCAGTACACCCCGTCCACCAACAGAGAGGGCGTTCCTTCTCCCGGAATAGTCTTCGTCAAAAGCGTCTGATAAAAAATGAGAGCAATGGCACTGTATTCCCGAGAAAAAACCATCAAACCATGTTTATGTTTAAAGAAATTATTTGCTTTAACAAAGGTTACCATTGTGCATATATATCAAGGTTTGACATCAATGTGTGACCTTGACCTTGCCTCAAGTGTTATGGGTCTAGCATGTGACTCAGCCTCAGATGATTGAGAACAACTGTGGTAAGTTACATGGTTGTGGCTAATATGTTATTGGAGAAACAGCTGAAGACGGGAAAAATCCAATTAAAAAATGGAATGTTCAAGTCAAAAAGGGCCATAACTACGATATTGAAAAATGTTTTGCGTCACAATTTGAAGTGCATCATCCTCCAATACTTATAGTGTCCTACCAAGTTTCAATGACATCTGCCCAAGAGTTCCAAGATGTGGCTCCAGACAAAAATGTGTCCTTATTTTCAAGTCAGAAAGGGTAAAAACTCTATTATTTGCGAATGGATTGAAACAGCATTTGACCAGCATAATTCTCTTATCCATATCTACACTCATACCAAGTTTTAATGAATCCGCCCAGGCAGTTCTGAAGTATGGCTCCAGACACAAAAGTGTCCCAGACAGATGGAAGGACAGTGGGAAGGTCAAGGCCAAAACAACTGAGGGGATAATAACACATAGTGACGGCTATGTGTCATGAAGTACATACCATTACAATGAAAATGAATTGATTTATACAGATTTATGAGTAAGAATTGTTTAACAAAAGGCCCCATAAAAGGTTTATAGCATCTTTAAATATGATGAAGTGTGGTTTGGTTACTTAAAAAGATCACCACGAATAATGTATTTTATTACAAAGGACAAAATAATTTTACCACCGAAAATATCATCTGTTTGTAATGTTTGCTTATTTCTTATCCCTTTTATAATACTACTCAACAAGTGTAATTTCACAGTAATTATTTTATCAGATATCAATCAAGTTATTACTAGAAATAGCAACCTTCCAAGGAACATCGTTCCCGGTCTGTCGGTCCCCTGTCTCTATAATGTGTACCCGCCCTGCACCGTCGCCTATGACAACCAGGTCAGCTGACAGGAAGTGAACACGCACTGCGTAGTGGCTGGGGACCAGCTGTCTGTCGTCTGCATCAGGAATCCTATACACAGGTGGGCTGACACTGACAGAAGTGTCCTGGAATGGATGAAAACAGTTGGTTTTACCCCTTTCCCACAAAGATACGCATTATGACAGGTTTATAGTCCCTGAGAAAATCAAATTAAAGTAAAGACCTTTCTTACTAGATTCAAGTTTTAAAGGCTTCATTTCCAACACTAACAAACTGATGAGCAGCAAACAGAATATCAAACGTTAACAAACTGCGAGTTCCTCGCAGGCTGTTTTGGTTTTGTACTTCCGGTAATTGCATAAGCCATTTTCACTGCATCTGAGTGTGAATGGGCAGGGCTTAACACTAAGGCACGTCCGAACGACATTCACTGCCTGAACCAAGGTCCAGGCTAGCTAATGTCCCAGTAACATTCCCGACCAGTCGTGTGTATTTTGGGTGGGATTATGTGTTCTATATCAATAAACTGCGTTTTAAATAAGCTTTTGAAAGATGCAGAAATCTTAATACAGTATGATCAGATGACAATTAAATCCCAGAGTGAAGTCGGAGACTACAAACAGATCGTAACTCGAAATAGATTTGGAACCCCCTGATTGCAATTAAAAAGAGGCTGACAATTCAGAAAAACCCCGGAGGTTTTCCTGGTAAAACACGTCAGTTCCTATTTTTAAACAGAATTCCGATAGATACGGTTTTGATTGGTTTCCTCGAAGGGATTTTCTCGATAAAAATAGGTTTTAAACTAAAAGCCGGGATCGCCCAGGATTGTCCGGGATCGATGAAGGTATACAACTCGACATTAACACAAAGTTAATATAAAATTATTATTTATTTATCAATTTTAAATAATTTTAATTTGATTGATCAATTAGAAGTGTTTTGAAATCTTTTTTACGCAATTCAATTAGCAAAACTAATATTAATGGTCAATCCCGGCTTTTAGGAGAGAGTTAACCTTGTACAATTGTTACTACTACTTTAACACTTTATTTGTTATTTTGCGACACCTAAGATTCACTTACCATTTGTTATCAGACGGCAACCGCGGCAATCTATGTAAAAAGGTTTTAACGTTCATGTTGTTGTTTAAGTTTGGCTTTACGGGTGGGGATGGGGTTTCCTTGGATAAGAAAAGAAAAGGGAAGGAGGAAGGTAAGAGAAAGTATGAGGGAAAAAAAACAAGAAAATTTCTCCCGAAATGGCGTGAAGATTACAAAATAGATGTCTTAAATAGATGAATATTGAATTCATTAGCATTAGTAAGGCAAGCTAATAAGAATGATTGAATCATAATTGCATATCTCCACGCACAAGAAAATACAAGTTAAATGATAAGTATAAAGGTTTTGATAATACTTTGGTCGGGGCACATGAAAGATTGGTCAGGGCTAGTAGGTTCTGCATTCCCTAGCCCGAATGGGCTAGCTGAAAAAAAAGTTAGTGTTAAGCCCTGATGGGTTACTTGTTTTTTTATCAGTTTGATAAGTCAAAAAACATTAATCAAATCAAGAAAATAATTACACCATTTGTTATCAATTTTTACAAGATTGCAAGTATTTGAAGTCAAACACAAATGTTAACTGGTATTATTCATTAATTTCTAAGTATGTAATGAAAAATAAAACAATTTGCTAAAATCAGGTTAAGAGTAAATTTTATTGGCATCTTTATTTGACAAATACACTGTCTCTGTGTATACATTAGAACTTAATTGGTTCACTGTGTGTATATGGAGATTACTGTTTTGGGAAGAGATCCACTGTGTGGGGCCTAGGATTGACTGTGGGGGAAAGAGGGTTGACTAAAAATCCTCAGTGTGATACAGTTTACAGTGTGTCTGAGATAGCAGAGATCTTGAGGTAACTTACTGTTGTCAGGCTGTGTCTCACATTCCAGAGCTTGTCCACCAAGTAGACATTGTCTCTGACCCAGGGGTCCACCATCAGGTGGTTATGGTTCCCCAACAGCTTGGCATGGTGGTAGGAGAACTGGTCGTCTTGAAGCTCCACAGCATACAGAACTGGCAAGAAAATTACAGAGTATTAACAGTATATTATACTTGCAATCAACATAATGTAATACACTGTAGTTTCACAACAGGCTTTATATTTAACAAAATAAAGTTTAAACATAAAAAACAAATGTTTCTTATAGCAATAGTCAAAATTTCAACGCTAGATGTGGTCTGGTAACATAGATTTTACAAGATACAAAATGCTCTTTTTTGTATTTTGCTGGACAATATATTCAAAACATGTCAGTGTTTTTTTTTGTGGAAACAGAGTCTTGTCATATTGGGATTTTTTTCAATCGCTAAAAGTGGCAAATTTGGGAAACTGTTATCTACAAAAATGACCTAATTGGGATTTTTGTATCAACAAAAACAGGTCCTGGCCATTTTGGGATTTTTTTTATAGATTATAGTTATATATTATGTAGGATGTTTAAAAAATAAATTTGAGATAAAGAGTCTAATAATCATAAGACACTTCTTTCTAAAAAAAAAATTAAAAAAAATTGCTTTTTATTTATTTTTTTGGTGCATGCACAGCATGTTGTCATTCAGGTAAGTTGAATGCGTTTTTGAAGTTCATTCATTCAAAAGACCTCTGATTAGGGATGCATACTGATCAGCTGCGTTTATGAAAGGTACATATGGACTCTCAGAGCCATCACAGCAAAAATTATCTAAGGCTCTGGGCGTCCGTATAAATGGATTAAGGAGTAGTTGCAATAATTCAACTCTCAGCTTTTGTAACCCAAAGGGTTTCTGAGAGTTGCAATGTGCTGTCTTTTGTCCAAAGGTGCACAATTTTATCACCACTGAAAATGCTAAGGAATACTAATACTGCTAAATCTTATCAACGTTTACCTGTCTAAAGCACAAACTAATGGTACCATTAAAGCAAGAAATAATTGCTTTTTATTAACTTTGTTATCCTTTCAAACGTTTTTGCCACCTTATTTGGAAACAGTTGTAATGTTGCCGACTAAAATATAAAATATAGCTACAGGTTAAGTCGGAGTACATCAATCTTTTGCGCATTGTGATATTCGATGTAACCTAAGTCAATAACAATGTCGAACAGATGTTGAATATTTCAGTGTCCGACAAATCCATTGCCCGGAGCCCGGGGGCTACCGAAATTTTTCATCAGGCTACTGAAATTTTCCAGCTGACGCCCGCCGGGCTACTATAAATCTATAAGAGCGGTAGCCCGGTTTATTGACAGACATACGTAGAATAAACACGCTGACCATGTGTTTGTACACTGTGTATTGCTTATAATCCGATAACAAAGTGCAATCAATTATCTAATCAGTCACCGATCTCTTGCGGTAATGTCTTAAACAGTAACAGTGTATTTTAATCATCCAATCAGAATCAACATTTGTCGTCTGCTAATAATATAATGAGAGCCAGTTGGATAGTTGGCGCACATGATGCAACATCATTTCGCAGTTTGATATTCTTTGTTCACCGCAACAATGAGTAATGGCGACAACGTTTTTGATGTCGTTAAATATCCAAGGACGCCAAACATTAAATAAATCAAAACAATAGCGGATTCTTCAAAACGGTAACGAAACCGAAAATGAATATTAATGACAACTTTGTGAACGCGGTTAACACCTGCTAATTAGTTTGCATTGTCAATTAATAATTGGATTAATCGACTGTTAATCAATAATCCCATAGGCATATATGCCCTATTTATATTTTTAAAACCAAATTATGAATGGGTAATATAGACGATAAGAGTCATAAACACAAACGTTTGAAATTTTCTAAAGTGTCAAATGAATTTCGGCATATGGTTCTATTTAAAGATATGATGAAATAAGCTCCCAATCAGGACCGTTGTATTGCAACATGCGTAAATAACCTGCCACGGTTTACACGCGTTATGTACAGCTATTTTAGGTTACAAAATTCTACATTTAAGAAATGAATTTCTTTGTCCTGATAAAAAGCGCGCGAAAATTGGCGTGGGTGTATTTATTTGTAAATAAAAATTTCGTAGCGGGTACAACATTGAGATCATTTAATTTCCATTAAAAGTTTCGTTGTGAATTTCAACTAAAGTACCGGGGTATCTCGCGAATTATTTGGCATTGACATTTTCTCTTAATAAAATATCATGTAAACACGCTGTATCGTTACCGTTACGCTGTATCAGTTCCTTCAATATTGAAACAATTATTTATTGTATACTGACTGCACACAAGTGTCGTAACATACGGATGCAATACGTAAATTCGGACAGTACTTAAAGTTGGACACAAGTAAATAAATGATTTAATACTCTTGATTTCTTGAAACTCGGTATCTGTTGTTAAAAAGGGCAATTGCATTGATTAACACCATACGAGTCAATCGTATTGATCATCTAAACGCTTTATTTACGTTTACGACTTAACGTGCTGTCCGAATTTAAGTACACGTACATGTGCACATACATGTAATATCTACATGTAGTATATGATTTTCTTTGGTACATTTACATTTAAGTACACGGTGCCTGTACTGTAACATTAATTTACGATATTGACTGTGTACATCAGACTACTTGCTGTTTAATGTATATGTATGTATACATATTATGGATATGTAAATGCAGAAATAAAATAAATATGAAAACCTGCCTCTTATCATTTTGTAGGAAAATTTTATGGGCTACCAAATATTTTTATTGGTAGCCCAGTGGGCTACCTGAAAAATAAGAAATTTGTCGGACACTGATATTTACACTGTTGCAAATTTCTAAATGAAAATGTCAGCAAGTTTTGTCATGTTTATAGGTGGGTTGCCATTCAGGTAAATTGAATGTGTTTTTTAAGTTTATTCATCGCTTTCCTTGATTGGTAACAGCGATGTGTCGTCAAACAGTGATGCACACGAAATCTGTGCACAGAACTGCGATTATGTTTATGAAGGCATGCATATGTACTCCCAGAGCCGCCATAGGAAAGTTTATCACAGGCTCTGGGAGTACGTTTATATGACAGATGGACTAATTAGGGGTAGGAAAAATGTTCCTACTAATGTTCAATTTGATAAAATTTCTCTAAAAACATGTGCAATATAACGGCTTTAAACATACATGACATAAGCTAAATCTGATTATAACCAACCATTTTCTAAATTCGATGTATATATTGGCTGTTTGTCCAATGACAGTTTGTAACCCTCGAAATTCGGATTTAACAAATCTCGGTCCGGCTTAAGTTCCATGGAGGCTTTCATGTTTCTTGATGAATAAAAAACGCCACCGTACTGTCTAGTATTTTTCTCGTTTGGTACCTGGCATGTCATTCACGTCCAATTTCAAATCGAAAACCAGTCTATGATGGTTTAGGTCCAGAAAGGCCGAAAACCAAAAAGGCCGCATACCAAAAAGGTCGAATACCAAAAAGGCCCCAAAGCGTACCAAAAAGGCCAAAAATGAACCAATAAGGCCTTAAAGCAATTATTGTTATTTTAGGTTTCAGATTGTGTTTACAAAGAAATACACATAAATCAAAATGGAATAGGACATTTTTGTAAAATAATATTGTTAAAAATGTGAATTCTCTTTTTTATTAAATCAAAATGGAGTACGACATAAAACATGGAAGAAGCTTTTTATTTTCTTTATAACAAAATTTACATAACTTAAATTAATTTCAATTACACAATAATATTTTAAAACGTTTTTATTACAAAATATACATAATTTATTACAAAATATGCATTATTTCCATTAATTTCAATTACATAATAATATTGTGAAACATGTGCATTCTTTTTTCTATTAAATCAAAATGGAGTACGCTATAAAACATATATGAGCTTTGTTTGTCCTCTATATAGAGAAATTAGAAAGGAACATTTAAAACCATATGTTCAAAGGTTGCCGACGTTTAATAAATTTGACATTCTAATGCAGTCGGCTAATAAAAAGACATAATAAACTTTGCAAAATATATTTTTAATGCTAATGAAATGCGTAATTATATAGACAATCAGTGATATTTTGTCTATAATATCACATAGAATAAAGCATGTTTATTTCTTTCGGTTTAATTCTTCCGAATGTAATGTAGCTAGTTTTATATCGTTAAACGTTTTAAAATGCGCAAGTAATTATCAAAAGGTGCCAGGTGTCATTTTACACTATACGTGGGCTTTATACTAATCCGTTATCAAAACAGATGACGCAAACTGTGAATGACTCTTGACACTTGGATACCCGGTCTGATTAACGACTTTGTTTGTACATGAAAAGCGCCCCCCCGGAGAACTGCCCCCCGGAGAACTGCCCCCTTATTTTAAAGGTGGCGGAGAGGTGCCCCCCCATCAAATCGGTAGGGGCGGAGAACTGCCCCCCTGTCAGAATTTAGTAGGCGGATATCTGCCCCCCCCCCATCAAATCTGTAGGGGCGGAGAACTGCCCCCCCGGTGTCATATTAGTTATTAGTTACGTAGTGAAAACAATACGTAACAGTACACATTTTATCCGGTAACAATTTAATTTCATTGCAAGTATATTACCATTTATCGAACTGAATAACACAAATTGTCTAGAGGCATATGATAATACTGTTTAATGCCCTTGGTACGCATCTGCACCACTCACTATACATGAATGCCTTGTAAAAGTCGTGTTTTAATAAGAGCGCGAAACATAGTCGAGATCCACACAGGAAACGCGTGCGTGTTAATATTGGCAATGTGTTGCAACTAAATATAGACGTGCAACTCGGTACTTATGGAGGAAAAGTTACATCGGAATTAATTCACAGTATAAAGATAGTACTGACCCATGGAAAAAAACGTAAATTGACATATAAAAAAGTAAATTAATAGGCAAGGCAAAGGCAATAATTTAGCCGACTTGAAGAAAAACGTTGAAGGGGCCGTGTCCTTTAAGATGGCCATGCCTTCTAGCACCTTATCCGTCGGCAGCAACGCCAGACCGTCGAGTCGTCCGCAGAACTGTCTTATTTCTTCATCCTCTCTGTATAGGACCTGCAGGCCGTCCCCCTGTATACGACGCCATGTACTCTGCGTAAGGTGGTAGAAGCAGCCCTGAAAAACACATTTACAAATATGTGCAATCGTTACGTAAAATCTGTTTGATCATTGTAAAAATTACATTGCTTTTATGTCGTTAGTTTTTTTTCTGGTATATACATTTACGTGTTTACTTAATTATTTTTAATGCATCTTAATGAAGCTTACCTGTATCTGGATATCGTTCGCCATAACCTGACGAACAGCATTATGGATGGCCACCTCGAAGTCGCACACGACCTTGGACGGAGTTGGACGGATGTCCCTAGTTAGACACGCATCCAGTACAGCTGTCATGCACTCCTCATACGAAGTTTGGTCCTTGGATGGCAGCAAGGCATATGCTACTGTCCCCGACGTCTCTCCAAGTGGCACACGCACGGTGAAAACTTGGTCGAACACATGTGGAGCTGAAATGAGAACGTATATTCGGAAAAGGTGTTATATTATTTTAGATTAAACATAATCGTACGCATTAAAAGTTGAAAGTATATACTTGAGACCAAATCATGCGTGCATTTTACACAGTATTTACCGGTAGAGAATCCTTCTTTAAACATTGCAAAAAATAGTTTAAGAGGAAAACAATTAATATATTAAATATTTGTCTTTTAGCAGTCACTAAATCATATGCGTATATATTTTATTTTATTTATTTTATTGTTTTGCAGAGTAATGAAGAATAACGTTGTACACTATATATTGTGTGTGTTACTTTTTTGACGATATTTACTATGTTATACGATAGGAGGCCATACTACAACACTCACACAATAAATTAACACTCGTGAAGAAATACCACGGACTCTAGATTACATCAATATACACTCCGTGGAAATACGTATACTGTAGTTTACACTATTTAAAAACACTATATTTCAAACGCCAAATAAAGTCCGGTATAGAGCTACTTTCCAATATAATGAATAAAAAAGCAACTACTATAGACAACTTTGACACATAAACGGGTTATATATTTCTCAATTAGTCTGGATCTTATATATATTTGGCCGCCACGAAAGTTTACACTACCTTCATTACTCGTTTGTTACACTTTTAGATGCAAACAGAAAGTTCAGAGAAAAATGTAATTTTCTTAAACGGATATTTCCTATGTGCTAATTGGCGATAATTATGCCGACTTTGATTACAAAATTAACGGCTTTTAATTAAAAAACTGAAGCATCAATTACTCAAGGAAAAATATTGTGACTAACGAACAATTCATACTGTATGCGATTATTCGCGATAATTTTGTCGACTTTGATTATAAAATCAACGGCTTTAAAAATAAAGCAGACTAATAAAACAGTTATGACTATTTAATAGATATGATAATTATATTCAGCAAAACTATTCAATGTTAATAAAAAATATTGAATGGCCTTTTTGGTAGCTATACCATGACGCCTTTTTGGTTCACTTATGCGGCCTTTTTGGTAAACGGCCTTTCTGGTACTATACCTCTATGAGAATGTTGTCTATTTATAGAATTGGGAATTCCAAACTTCACTAAAATTAGGATTTTTTGTCAAATTTACGTCTTCACTTCAAAAGTAAAACAAAACCATTGAATCTGATCGTTAGTGTAATGTAAGTATTTGACATAACATTTCAGTAAATGAAAGACTTATTCAATGTCAGCTTGTAAAATGTACTTTTGACTTGTGCTATAACTAAAAGTAAGACTCGCGTGTCTGAGCCCTGTGCCCCTGACTTAGTTGCAATAAAGCCCTGACTATGCCTATGGACTAACTAAGTCATTAGTTCAGCTCTTCCTGAATACTTTTAGCTTCTTTAAGTACATACGTACGGATGGTATCGATTCGGAGTGTCCATAGCCTAGATTATTGCATCTAACTCTGACTCAGTTACAAAGATAAAGTTTCACTTTAAATGCCAGTTCCAAAACTTGTTTCGATCAATTAAAAGTAGATCTAGTAATTTAGTATTCGAATATATGCAGATATCCCTATACTTTCATGACTAAACTAAAAAAACCTACTACCAACATCAAAACAATGTGAATACGTTTTTTATCTACATGTAAAAACTCTTATTTTTTTACATGATTTCTTAAAGGAAGTTATTTTATTTGTAAGAAAAATATAGAAGTCATAGGATATGTAACGTAATTTTATTTAAAAAAAACATCATTAAACTGAAGCAGACTGTACTAAGCTATAATATCTACATTCTATATACAGTTGATACATACATTGTAATTTAATTTCTATTAACTTAAAGCTGACCTACGTGTTTTGTTCATACAAATGATCACAACAGTGAACAATACACTAGGTAATAAATGTATCACCATTAATCATGAAATACACCATAAACATATTGATTGTCAATACAACAGTAATGAAATATAAAACTTTATTTATACTGTGTTTTATAACAGATAAATATTGATTTACCAAATTAAATAATTTGATTGGACAGAGCAAACGTTTTCACACTTTTGCATGTGTGTAATACAGTGGTGTCACTGCATCTGTCACCAACATCATCAGCCAGGATCCATCCATCAACAAGTGTACACTCTCCGTGTGGTGGATCCGCAGTGATGATCAGTCCACTACGTGTTGGTTACTGGCTTCCAGCTCCTCTCATCTCTTCGAGACTATAGCCAAGTGGACGCCCTTTCAGCTGATCGCTCTAGTCTGCCCACAGCAGTCCTTCTGTCATGGCCATTGAGCCCCATGCTGTCCAGCATCTTCAATAGTGAATTGGCTGGGAACCCCCTTGCTCCTATTTCAACAGGGAACAGCCAGGTTCTCCATCCTTGTTGTCTGCATGGGTCCACGAGATCAGAGTACATGGTTTTCTTCCTGTCATAGGCTTCTTCACACCTTGTTTCCCAAGGGATTATCAATTCAATCATCACCAGGTGCTTTGCAGTGTTGGATCTCTCGAAGTACTTGGTCATCTATATAACAGATAAATATTGATTTACCAAATTAAATAATTTGATTGGACAGAGCAAACGTTTTCACACGTTTGCAACCATTCATTACAGCCAAGTAGCCAATTGGTATCCATTATCAGGAAAAAATGACCATAAAATAAAACACAGATTCACAAGTGGGCAAGTAGGCCACTAAGCCATTATCACCAAGGTGATAATGATATTATCACCAAGGTGATAATGATAACGACGTATAATTTGATTTAACAAAAAATATATGATAAGGAACATAGTGTGTTTAACAAGAGGGGGGAATATTGTTCAATCAGGTATTCTGATCCTCATTTACTATTCAGATACTTGACCAGTATTCGAATATCCAGATATTCGTTACCATCCCTTATTAAATGAGATGATTTATTTTAAGAAAAATTTATATCTTCATTGACATACCAGGTTTTTTAAAGGTAAAGGGGTTGTTACAAAATTGGTCAAACTCATTATTGAGCCTTCTATCCTTTAAGTAAAATGTACAACTATTTTCATGGGTACTTCTCATGACATTGTTTCGATTTCAAAATATATCCGTGGTCGATTGTAATCAACCATTAAGTACAGTGCTCCTCTGGAGCATCGATGCTCTTTGACTAATGTTGTTACAAAGAGTCTTGGGCACTGGGTAGATTCAGTACTTAATGTCTTTTTCGGGAGATCTAAAGAATGCTCCCACAGTGGGGATAGAACCTGTGACCTCCCAATCGCTAAACAGCATATCCACTACACTAAGGCGATTCAACAAAAACATTTATTGAATACAAAATGAGTGAATATTGAGATAAAATTTGTAGAAAATTACATAGTGCAACATAAATAACATTT
The DNA here is from genome assembly GCF_020536995.1 of Dreissena polymorpha. Classification (NCBI taxonomy): domain Eukaryota; kingdom Metazoa; phylum Mollusca; class Bivalvia; order Myida; family Dreissenidae; genus Dreissena; species Dreissena polymorpha. The sequence goes on from NC_068363.1 coordinate 97,779,489, forward strand.
TTTGTATTTTCCTGAAAGTTTCAAACCTATCGATTACTCCCTAAAATTAGTTATTTTATATAGACTGTAAATGTGTTTGCAAACATGTTATATATGTTATCATTAACTGAGCAACAGATTTCAATTGACACTGTGTTAAGCCATTGAATTGATTACTAGTGTTACATTTTTACCTAATTATTTGTTGGAGATTTTTTTTCAAAATCATTTGTGTAATGTTAACAGTGATGGTCATAGATTGACCTGAGAGGTCAGGGTTTAAACCAATAGTGATTCGTCAATTATTGGTATGTAGAAATACAGAAATTCATGTACCGGTTAACATTAAACATGCTTGAGTGGACCCATGAAAATCTCTGCAACTATGAAAATTACAGTGTCGGACAACAGCATTTTTCCTTCTTTATAAAGTAAATACTCTAAATTTAGGAAAAACTCCCAATTGCTATCTGAAAAATTCTCAAAAGGAAGGGAAATTTCTTCCATTCTGTTCCAAAAGTGCATTTTCTGCAAGTGAACAAATTAAATGAGCACTGAAACAGAATTAATATTTGCATCTGTTTGTGTAAATTACATCAAGCAATTCAAAAGACTCATAATTCCCAACTAAAAATTTCACAATACAAATTTTTTCAAAGTTCAGGGTTTCTCGCACTAATTTTTTCTAATCGGTAAGATTACTTTTCCCAATTGCCAAAATATTGCTGGACAAATAATATTGGTTTCACTATAAATAGGGTTAAAATAATAAATTTGGTAATTCATCAATTACCGGTATGACAAATTTTTAATCAGTATTAGTGAGCGTCTGTAATGTACAGGTTTAAGCAGAATGTTTAAAAAAGATTGAAACAATTGTGAACACCTCATTAATAAAAAAAACACAAGTCAGGTTAAATATTTCTTGAGAAATTAAGCTTTTTAGCTCCACTGGCCAGAGGCCAGCGGGGCTTATGTCATGGTCCTGTGTCCATCGTGCGTGAGTCCGTGCGTTAACTTTTTCTTTAAACATCTTCTTCAATTTTTTTCAAAGTTCAGGGTTTCTCGCACTAATTTTTTCTAATCGGTAAGATTACTTTTCCCAATTGCCAAAATATTGCTGGACAAATAATATTGGTTTCACTATAAATAGGGTTAAAATCACTATAAATAGGGTTAAAATAATAAATTTGGTAATTCATCAATTACCGGTATGACAAATTTTTAATCAGTATTAGTGAGCGTCTGTAATGTACAGGTTTAAAGGGATCTTTTCACGCTTTGGTAAATTGACAAAATTGAAAAAAGTTGTTTCAGATTCGTAAGTTTTCGTATTAGTTATGATATTTGTGAGGAAACAGTAATACTGAACATTAACCATGCTCTAATATAGCCATTATATGCATCTTTTGACGATTTTAAAACCTAAAAATTATAAAGCGTTGCAACGCGAAACGATTGAATAATTTGGAGAGTTCTGTTTTTGTCGTTAAATTTTGTGAAACTTCGAAGATTGCTTATATAAGGTATAAAATACGTTACTATTGTGTACTCGGCGGAATAGCTCAGTAGGCTAAAGCGTTTTTACTTCAGGACTCTGGCAGGACTCCAGGGGTCACTGGTTCGAAACCTGCTCCGGGCAATGTTCTTTTCCTTTTTTTATTTTTTTTCTTGATTTTTTACTGGAGCTTTTATGATCCAATGTTTACATTTATCAATATAAAGCATTTAATGAATAAGTTAAAAAAAATGCCAAAATCTGTGAAAAGGCCCCTTTAAGCAGAATGTTTAAAAAAGATTGAAACAATTGTGAACACCTCATTAATAAAAAAAACACAAGTCAGGTTAAATATTTCTTGAGAAATTAAGCTTTTTAGCTCCACTGGCCAGAGGCCAGCGGGGCTTATGTCATGGTCCTGTGTCCATCGTGCGTGAGTCCGTGCGTTAACTTTTTCTTTAAACATCTTCTTCTCCTAAACTACTGGTCCAATTCTGATGAAATTTCTCAGGAATGTTCCTTGGTTGAACCCTTTCCAAATTTGTTCAAATTATGCTCCTGGGGTCAAATTTGACCCTGCCACTGGGGGTCAAAAATTGAAAATTTGCTTATATAAGGCCTATTTTGTGAAAACTTTAAAAATCTTCTCGTCCATAACCATTGGGCCTATGGCTACCAAATTTGGTATGTAGTGACATCTTATAGTCCTCGACCAATTTTCTTCAAATTATGCCCCTGGGGTCAAATTTGACCCTGCCACGGGGGGTCAAAAAATGGAAAATTTGCTTATATAAGGCCTATTTTGTGAAAACTTTAAAAATCTTTTTTTCCATAACCATTGGGCCTAGGGCTACCAAATTTTGTATGTAGTGACATCTTATAGTCCTCTACCAAGTTTCTTCAAGTTATGCCCCTGTGGTCAAATTTGACTCTGCCCCGGGGATCACAAAATTGAAAATTTGCATATAAGGCCTATTTTGTGAAAACTTTAGAAATCTTCTTGTCCATAACCATTGGGCCTAAGGCTACCAAATTCGGTATGTAGTGACATCTTATAGTCCTCTACCAAGTTTCTTCAAATTATGCCCCTGGGGTCAAATTTGACCCTGCCCTGGGGGGGGGTAAAAAAATTGACAATATGCTTATATAAGGCCTATTTTATGAAAACTTTAAAAATCTTATCGTCCATGAGCATTGGGCCTAGGGCTACCAAATTTAGTATGTAGTGACATCTTATAGTCCTGGACCAAGTTTCTTCAAATTATGCCCCTGGGGTCAAATTTTACCCTGCCCTGGGGGTCGAAAAATTGAAAATTTGCTTATATAAGGCCTGTTTTGTGCAAACTTTAAAAATATTCTTGTCCATAACAGTATGGCATAGGGCTACTAAATTTGGTATGTAATGACATCTAATAGTCCTCTACCAAGTTTGTTCAAATTAAGCCCCTGGGATCAAATTTGACCGTTCCCCAGGGGTCACAAAATTGAACATATGCTTATATTGGGCCCATTTTGTGCAAACTTTAAAAATCTTCTAGTCCATAACTATTGGGCCTATTTCTACCAAATTCGATATGTAGTGACATCTAATAGGTCTCTACTTAGTTTGTTCAAGTTATGCCCCTTGGGACAAATTTGACCCTGCCCTGCTGGTCACAAAAATGAACATATGCTTAAATAAGGCCTATTTTGTGCAAAGTTTAAAAATCTTCTTGTTCATAATTATAGAGCCTTGGGCTACTAAATTTGGTATGAAGTGATACCAAATTTGTTCATGACTCGCAGATGACCCCCTATTGATTTTCAGGTCACTAGGTCAAAGGTCAAGGTCACGGTGACCCGAAATAGTAAAATGGTTTCCGAATGATAACTCAAAAACGCTTATGCCTAGGATCATGAAACTTCATAGGTACATTGATAATGACTCGCAGATGACCCAATTTTTTTTTCCACTTTTTGGGAAGATAGCCCATGGCTTTGGAATTGGGAATTTTATCGGCATTTTCATGAAATTGGGAAAATAAATTCATTAGCCTTTTTTTCCACACGAAAAGTCCACTGATTAGGGAAATACTAAGTTTGATATAACTCTTTATAATCATTCAAATTAAAAGAACAAAATCATAAAATACTTTGTTAGATGTAATTGAATTAAAATTGAGATAAAATACACATTAGACTTCTTTCTAAAAATTGGGAATTTTTTGCCACATTTTGGGAAAAAGTATACTTTTTGGGATTGGGAACATAGCCGAATTTTGGCTATAAAATCTGGCCAAAAAAAAACCTGTGACCCCTAATGATTATTAGGTCACTAGGTCAAAGGTCAAGGTCATGGTGACCCGAAATAGTAAAATGGTTTCTGGATGATAACTCAAGAACGCTTATGCCTAGGATCATGACACTTCATAGGTACATTTATCATGACTTGCAGATGACCCCTTTTGATTTTCAGGTCACTAGGTCAAAGGTCAAGGTCACGGTGACTCAGCTTAGAAAAATGGTTTCCGGATGATAACTCAAGAAGGCTTACGCCTAGGATCATGAAACTTAATAGGTACATTGATCATGACTCACAGATGACCCCTATTGATGTTCAGGTCACTAGGTCAAAGGTCAAGGTCACGGTGACTTTACACAGTGAGATGGTTTCGGGATGATAACTCAAGAAAGCTTATACGCCTAGGATCATGAAACTTCATAGGTACATTGATCATGACTTGCAGATGACCCCTATTGATTTTTATGTCACTAGGTCAAAAGTCAAGGTCACAGTGCCAAAAAACGTATTCACACAATGGCTGCCACTACAACTGACAGCCCATATGGGGGGCATGCAAGTTTTACAAACAGCCCTTGTTATATTTTGAGATGATTCTTTACAAAGAAAGATGCTACTATTGTATTTGTTATAAATGTGTTAAAGGCTCTTAAGAAGGAACCAGAGATTATTAACCCTTTACCAAACACTAACAGGATTTACAGGTTTGTAGCTGACAACTTTATCAATAATGGTAATAAAAGGAGAAATTGCTCAAGATGAACAATTTCTCCTTTTATCACAATTATTTCTACCCTACCTGATCATTTCCTTCAGGTTCCATTACAATTTAATTGTCGTCTGTAACCTCTTTCAAATTGGGAAAGTCCAAAATGTGTCGTTTGGTAAAGGCTTAAGGCATTTTGATTCATATGGGTCTTGTGAATCTGTTTCAAATCAAATGCGTAGATTTGATCTTCAGCATCTAAAAATATGTGAAATAGAAAGAACGACAATATCTTTTGGAGAAATAAATGTACCTACGTTATAAGCAAAGGACCTGTGCAACAATTCCCGGGCTTTTTAGTCTGTTTAGTTAACATGGTAGTAACTTTTTCCATGTATAAAAATGCTCACCCTTCCAACTTTAATCGCCCAGTGGGACAAGGGATAGAAAGAGAAAGTCACATGCTTGAGTACATTTCAACCCATGCGCATTGCACGTTTTTTTTCGCATAAAAAACAGTAGAGCGATACAGGGCCATCATGGCGCTCTTGTTTTTATTCAATAATACTTTTTTCCTTGACAAAATTTAGGGCAGAAATAAGGCACCATTCTCAGATAGAGGTTTTTATGGCCAAAATGGTGATAATATGTAGGTGGTTGTTATCTTCTATTTAGCTTTTTATGCCCCTGGTAGGGTGGCATATAGCAGTTGAACTGTCTGTCAGTATGTCAGTATGAGTGTATGTCAGTCTGTCCGTCTGTCCGAAAACTTTAATGGCCATAACTTTTTCAATATTGAAGATAGCAACTTGATATTTGGCATGCATGTGCATCTCATGGAGCTGCACATTTTGAGTGGTGAAAGGTGAAGGTCAAGGTCATCCTTCAAGGTCAAATGTCAAATATATGGCGTCTGTCCGTCTAAAAACTTTAACATAGGCCAATTTTTTTTCAATATTGAAGAAAGCAACTTGATATTTGGCATGCATGTGCATCTCACGGAGCTGCACATTTTGAGTGGTGAAAGGTGAAGGTCAATGTCATCCTTCAAGGTCAAATGTCGAATATATGGCGTCTGTCCGTCCGTCCAAAAACTTTAACATTGACCATAACTTTTGCACTATTGAAGATAGCAACTTGATATTTAGCATGCATGTGTATCTCATGGAGCTGAACATTTTGAGTGGTGAAAGGTGAAGGTCAAGGTCATCCTTCAAGGTCAAATGTCAAATATACGGCGTCTGTCCATCTGAAAACTTTAACATAGGCCATAAATTTTTCAAGTTTGAAGAAAGCAACTTGATATTTGGCATGCATGTGTGTCTCATGAAGCTGCACATTTTGAGTTGTGGAAGTTCAAGGTCAAGGTCATCCTTCAAGGTCAAAGGTAAAAAAATATATAAATAAATCAAAGCGGCGTTCTCATGAAGCTTCACATTTTGAGTGGTGGAAGTTCAAGGTCAAGGTCATCCTTCAAGGTCAAAGGTCAAAAAAAAAATCAAAGCGGCGCAATAGGAGGCATTGTATTTCTGACGAACACATCTCTTGTCTAGTAATGCTTTGAATTAAAATATACATGTATATGTCTTTTTAGGAATGCCTTAAAGCTACAGTCATAGTTGAACCATCATCATGGATGCCAAATGTAGTGTCAAGGAATGTGTAAATCAAGCAGACAGACTGGACAATGCATACCTTTTATGCAAAGCTGACATTAAACAAGGTAGAGGGCTTGGAAGCGGTGGATTTGGCATTGTGCATAAAGGTACCTACAAAGGGAGAGATGTGGCAATTAAGTTCCTTGCACCAGAGGGACGACAATGTTCAATGAGGCAAGTTATATCATATAGACTTACAATATTTGTTCATTAAGCATGTTAAGTACTCAGTGTATAAATTATGGCAATCACTTTGTTTAGTCCTAACATATGGTGAAGTTAATACTGGTAAATCAGATTAGGGTTTTTGTTTAAATTCAGTGAACTTTAACTATTATTTGCATTTTCTACAGAGATTTGCGAGACCTAAAAAAAGAAGCTCGGAGACTAATTGAAGCAAGTGCTCATGAGTATATTATAAACATCTATGGGGCAGTGTTTGAAAACGGCATGAACGCCATCATCCTTGAATACATGCATTTTGGAAATGCTGCAGAATTCTTACAGGATTATCAAGGTACTTTGTTTTTAAAATGTGTCTTGTTCTGTGAAAACTGGGCTTAATTCATGTGCGTAAAGTGTCGTCCCAGATTAGCCTGTGCAGTCCGCACAGGCTAATCAGGGACGACACTTTCTGCCTAAACTTGATTTTCGGTAAGGAGGGACTTCCTTGAAACTAAAAATACCATTAAAGCGGAAAATGTCATCCCTGATTAGCCTGTGTTAACTGCACAGGCTAATCTGGGAGGACACTTTACGCTCCTGAATTAAGCCCAGAACAAGACACATACATCCATGCCCAAGCCCCAATACCACAAGTAGTTTTTAGCTTAGTCTTAGTCTTAATAGAAGCAGAAAGAAAACAGGCACAATTCTTACAAGCACTATCAAGGGAATTTTCAGGAAACTTGACTAATATGTAAGGTCATTAATATAACATGTATGTGCAGAAGGCATTCAGTCTCACAGTCATGGTCACAATTGAAGGTAAAAGTTTGAGCCTATATGTTCAAGAAATATTGTCTGGTTCAAACTTGTCTATAGCAAAATTTACCTCGTTTTGTCCGATTCCTTATTATTTTGGATATTTGATGGGTGATTATAAAGAAAAACTTGTAGCCATATAGAAATTTCTTGAGCCAAATTTTCAAGGCAGTTCAAGCCATGTGGAAGTGAAAGTCACCACTTAAAGGTTAAAAGAAACATTGTGTGAGGCTATCTTTTGGATTGCATTGTTAAAATTCTAACTAAATGTAAAAAAATATACTACCAGTTGCTCTACTCTTTCTCTTCATATGTTAGTATATCATTTACAACGATTCCATGTGATGTATATTTTTGTGCTTAAATTTTCAGTGGCACTGCCGTTGAAGATGCGACTAGTTTGTCAGATGTGCTCTGCTATGAATTGGTTGCATTCAAAGGTTCCACCTGTGAAGCACTTAGATTTGAAAGCAGAAAATGTGCTAATCAACAATTACTTTGATGGGAAGGCAAGTATATTTTGATTTACGGGCTCTTTTCAAAATGTTGATTTATAAGATTTTCTAAAAAAATTATATTGCGCAATTAGATTGATTGCTTTTTAGAGATGGTGTGTCACTTTAAACTCCAACATCTGTGTCCACAGCTTAAACGCCAAGGGCACAATAAGAATTTAAATATGGTCATATCAGTTATGTAGCTGGTCTGGACTGTAATCTAATTGTTATTAAACCAACTTTAAAATAACTTGGCAGAAATGGTAAACATTTTGCGAAGATGTGTCTTGTGCAAAGTCTGGGTACCCAGCTCAAAGGTCTATTTTTTTATAACTTATTTTTTTTTAGCTTGATTGCATAGAAAGCCTAAGGTTTATTTTAAATGCTCTTGAGTCCATTCCTGGTACTTGAAGCAGTACTTGGTGTCTTTGTGGGAGATCAAGCCTGTCACCTCCTGGTTGCTAGGTGGACGCCATATCCACACTACACCACAGCAACTTAAGTCTATTTAATTCAGGCATATTTGACAACATCTTCACCTGTTGCCAAAGGGTATATACTTTTTGCAAGATACTTAAAGAACGCTTTTACCTAGTATAATCCTTGTAAGGTGGTGACTTGACCTATCAATTTTGAGGTCAACAAGTCAAAGGCAAAGGTCAAGGTCACATGGGGCTTGTAACATGAAAAAAACACATCATGTTTTGAGATTGCTAGAGAGCAAATTTTAATGTCACAGGGTCATGCAATATTAAATTATATGTGAACAATAACATATATATTGATGACATAGCTGCCAGTCAAAAAGGCACACATGTATTACAATTTGGTGTGCGTATTTTTTTCAGCTTTGTGATTTTGGCCTGTCACACTTGAAAACTCAAACTGTTACCTTAGAATTTGAAAGTACAAGTACAAGACGAGGTACCTTCACTCATGTTGCCCCGGAGGTACTTAAAGATATCAATCTGAAACCATCCACAGAACAAGATGTTTACGCCTTTGCTATTACCACGTGGGAAATCTTGTCAAGCCAAAATGCATTTGGTAAGAGGTTCTACTGAAATATTTAAATATATTAATGAATTTAAATATACATTTCTTTTTCTGACTAAGAGATATGAATATTTAATCATCCTATAATAAAACAGCTCTTGTCAATTAATGAAGAAAAAAACACATTAAAAGAACTTATAATAGTGAATGAATAAAAGATTCATGCTTAAGTGTTCTGCACATTTGACAGCAAAATTGGCAAACTAATGTTAAAAAATAAATTGATATAAAATTATTTAGAAATTGTTTATGGATATAATATGATTTCCTTATATTTCATGGGTTGAACTGATAAAGGCAAATATATATTGTTTCTACAAGATCCTTTCATGCCATTTAAAACTATGTATAACTTAAACACAACCATTACAAACGAAAGGATTGTGAAACAATATCAAGAATATTGTATATTTAAGTTGTGGAAAGGTTTTGCATTTGAATTCGGGGAATAAACACAGTGATACAGAAACGATGTCATCCATCAAAAATGTGTAAATTGAATGATTATTATATTCTATTTCATATTGAGTAACAGAAATGTACCATGTCAGCAACATCATTAAAATGGTGTCATCTACATTACCAGAAAAAGTAATGAACTTGTTTAGTTTGAAGTGCATGAATGGTCTATTTCAGCAATAAAATGAAAAAGGCATCAGTAACAAGTATACCCCCACCACCAATTCAAAACCATTAGGGTTTGTCTATTGCCATAATTGGTCGACTGTTGCAACTGAGTGTGCCAAAGTTGGGCTTATTTGATATTTGTTTCCACTAAGAATGAAAATCAAAGTCTCTTAACTACACAGATGTGCTCTTTCAGATGGGCAGCACAGAGATGCAGTTATGCTGTGCGTTAAAGATGGTCAGCGACCGGGCTTATGCGACTTGCCTAACAACGTACCTCCAAGTATTTGTGCTATGATTGCAAAGTGCTGGAATCAGAATCCCATGCAGCGACCAACATTTCAGAGTTTGTAGCATTTATTGAGATTTTTTCAAAACACACGGCAAATCCAATTGCCTTAATTTTTATTAATTTATCTAGAAATGTTCCTGTACCAAAGTTATTTCAATGGCCACAAACTGCATGAATTGTTTACCTTAAACAATCTCTTTTATGATGGTGTGATTCTAGATTAATATAATGGACACATTTGAGATGTGAAATGTTAAACTTTAGCATGTCTCAAGGCTCTTTTATTTCTTTGATTGTATAAATGAAGTTGAGCTTCGTATTTTTGATAATACTTGACCCACTTGGAATGCTAGAGATGAAGGTGCATGGAACATGAAATATTTAAACACATTATGTACATGTGCCTTTTTACAGATCTGTACCCTGAATTGAACCAACTGTACTGTGAATCCTATGAACCAAAAGTTTTATCAGCCTGCCAGGAGATCAGAAGGCAGATCTGTAAAAAATTTGAAGAGGAACCGGTAAGAAGAATTTCAAAATAAATGGCCAACAGTTGCGCTCAGTTGGTCCTTGTATTTGCTCAGGTAGAACTGTAAGGTACCCCCGGTACTTTTAAGGATACTGCAATACACTCTTGGTACGGAAAATACGCTAAAAGGCACCCAGTTGTACTCCGGGGTACCCTGAAGTAGTACTTGAGCCAGCAATGACCAATTGAGCACACATTGCTTCTCACATTGGCGACTGAATTTCTACACCCAGGCCCACTTACGGTCCATGTGAGACCACATTGAAATGAAGAATACAGTAGATTTCGCTTAATTGAATAGCCCACTTGTCACGTCCAAATATTCAATTATCCGGAGTATTCAATTATACGGAATCCGTTATATTTCCAATGTTATCACTAACCAGTTGTAATCCTTCTGGAAATTGTGCTTTGCATGCATAATCAAAACATCGTTTCGACACATAAAGCGTTTAAAAAAAGTTAATATTGGAATTAAATATTGAATCTATTATAAATATAATATAAATGTTTTGTTGAATTCCCAAATGAGAATACGAATTTTGTAATCCAAAACACACTTTCTAGCTTTAAATAAAACGTCCACATGTATTTCCTTTGCCCTCAACAAAAAGCTAGCGAAAACTATGCAGCAATGTAAAATGTCACGCCATACGGTGCGTGTAATGATTTTTCCCATTTTCATTTTATTGATTATCAAACGCTTACACTAGCAACATCTATTGCTCATGTATTGTCCTGGTAAAAAGCGCGTGAAAATTAGCGTGGGTGTATATACACTGTCGAAGGAAAACTTTGTAGCGAGGAGAATGCTGTATCTTTGACGTTACGCTCTTTCAGGTAGTTTAGTATATATTGAAACAGATAATGTACTGTGTACTTAAGTTTTTATCTAATTAAATGATCTTGAAATGAAACAATCAGTCATTTTCAAAGTTTTGATAATATTGGTATGAAGTTGAAAGTAGCTTCATCACTTGGAGTCTGTAAAAGTAATCACAGCACTTTATATCATTCTATGAAATGATTCTAATATTTCCGGACCTCGTGTCCGGTAATAAAATTATGGCGAAATTTGGAATTCCATAAGCTATTTCCAGAAAAGTTTCAAGGTAAAAGTGGGAATTAACCGAGCTATTTATGAATACTCAAATCATGTTAAACATTTTTTAATTGGTTGCATTTCTTGAATGACGTACGTGCATATACGGTATCCTAAGATTTTTGCTGCGTCGTCAATGCAAATTACACACTACGTCATCACTATATGAGTAGATTTGCAAAGGGAGAGAATCGATACCATATACTTTTGGTTCCCGTTATATCCGATTAATTCGTAAGCAAGCAGGGCATTAAAACAGGTCATTGTGATCTTCCCGCGATCTGTCAACACCTACACAGGAGTTCAAAGCGATCTGACAATATCTACACATTATCCAGATATATAACTGGTGATTTTGTTTTCATTAACCAGGTTTTCCGAAGGAAAAAACTGGTTATTAGATTGGCGATTGCAGGCGGGCTGGCTGGCTGGCTGGCTGGCGGGCTGGCGGGCGGGCGGAACAAGCTTGTCCGGGCCATAACTATGTCGTTCATTGTCAGATTTTAAAATCATTTGGCACATTTGTTCACCATCATTGGACGGTGTGTTGCGCGAAATAATTACGTCAATATCTCCAAGGTCAAGGTCACACTTTGAGTTCAAAGGTCAAAAATGGCCATAAATGAGCTTGTCCTGGCCATAACTATGTCATTCATTGTGAGATTTTAAAATCATTTGGCACATTTGTTCACCATCATGGGACGGTGTGTCGCACGAAGGAATCACGTCAATATCTCCAATGTCAAGGTCGCCACGACTAAAAATAGATTTTTTTTAAAAACAAACTTACAAAGGGGTTTAATTTTGTTTGTTCATTTCAAAAGTTCAGTTTGAGTTTTCTCCCTTTATCAGATTTTTTTTTCACAATAAAAACCTGGTTTTGTGACAATTTTGTCCCTTGTTTTATTTTTTAATATCTTAAAACGTTTCAATTAAAATTTGGTGAAGGAGCCAAACCAAACTCTCATGATGATCAAACTCAGCACTGCAGATGTTACAGCTTATGACCCTTCAGCAGCTGTAGACAAATGGCTATTAAGATTCGATGGTTTTATGTAAAATTAAATATTTAATGAGGTTTTTACGTAACAAACTCACACCTTCATTCAGGACCAACAAAGTTTTCTACCATAATTAAAAAAAAATCATCCAAATAATTCCCTCAAAAGCATTGGGATTGACTTTAAGACTAGTATAATACTAGTAAGGTATGCTAGCCTACAACAGCTTAGCAAAAAGATTAAGAATTATATGCTCATGATACAGGGAGATGGTCTTCGTTGATTTACTTATTAGCGCCCACCCAAGGCTATGCCTGATGGGTATCCAACGAAAGAAGATTAGTCAGAGGAGGTGTCTTCAGTAGAGGATTCAGATATCCAGGATGAAGAGACAAATGCTAAAGAAATCTTGGCAATTCTGAATGATTAAATGCATGATTTGTTTATTAATCTGATAATATTAAAATATTGTTAAAAATGTCATCTTTGTCTTTCGTTGTCATTTTTTACTTTTTGGGCCTGAAATAATCAGTCTAGGCCGGAAATGGCTGCATGATTATAGGACCTCATGGCCGGCAATAAATGATAATTTTGGGAAGGACTGTTATATTTCATATTTTATTCTCTAATTGCTTATGTCATGAATGTTATTTCTAACCAGGAACACTATCGGGAAGATTATGAGTGTACCAGTCATTTTGACTCACAAGTCCCTTCGACTGTTATGTTCCCTGAGTGCGATACTGCAAGGTCAATCACAGTTCATGCCAATGCCACACTGGTGGATAGAGATGAACACTCAGTGGACGCCCATCCTACACTTGATATGCCAGCATTGAATTACTATGATGGTATTGATGACCAACAGAGGGACACTGACTATGTGTATGAGGAGGCAATTGCAAACCTCACCATAGAAGATAATCAGCCTCAGGCAAATATAGATGACAATGTGGACTCAACACGACAAACTCCAACAGTGGTTGCTAATCAGTTTGGGGTAATGGCCTCTCCAGACCCTGACCGTTCACAACAGAATGTTGTTCCACAAAGGTAAATTAAAAGACAGATATGGGTTATTGTTTTTTGTTTTACTAGTGAATATTTATATGTGTTGACAAGAAATTGCGTAGTTAAGTTATAAATATCTGTCTTTATTTTGTTTATGGTGAATTTGTTTCATTCTTTGAAAAATAGTCCCTCATTTGCTCAACAGGGCCAATAAACTAAGAAACTGATTATGTTTCTATTTCTGTTACATCATCTGTACATACTCTTTAAGCTCGTATTTTGTTATTCTACTGCAGATTGGGTCCTGTATTGGATAATACACCTGTTACAGCACCACGAAATACAAGACCAGGAGTATGGTCTAATTTGGACAAAAGATCTTTGCAGGTACATAGAGTACACGTATATAAGGACAAATATGCATCAGTTATGTCATGATGATAAAAATCCTAGCAAATGCTTCAAACATCACACAGTTCATGTTGTTTGTACTGTTATATAATAAAGTCTGTGACACTGTCACATGATTGTGTAGTTAAAATGATCCTCTGGTCAAAAAAGTTGGTTGCATTCTATTAAACTTGGAAAAAAATTCTAAGCATGATGACATTAGATGGCAACTTAAAATCAAATAGAAAAACATAAATAGAACAAGAGGGCCAAGGTCCTAAGGTGCTCACCTGAGAACACAAGGAACTTAACTGCTCTGAGTAGTAGTGTTCACCTGTTTCACTTTAAAGCTGCACATACACCTGGCAGCCAACTTTTTTGTAAACAAATTACGTTTTAACTTTGAAATTGTAACAACACAATTTTAATATTGATATGTTTCATGATGAATGGGTTACACATGTTACACATTCAATGTTTTGAACAAGTTTCATTTAGATTTGACATTAAATATGGCCTGTAGAGTGGTAACAAGCTTTTTAACCAGGTTTTCCAAAGAAAAAATCTGGTTATTAGATTGGCGAATGTCGGCGGGCTGATGGGCGGGCTGGCGGAACAAGCTTGTCCAGGCCATAACTTTGTCGTTCATTGTGAGATTTTAAAATCATTTGGCACATTTCTTCACCATCATTAGACGGTGTGTCATGCGAAAGAATAAAGTTGATATCTCCAAGGTCAAGGTCACACTTTGAGTTCAAAGGTAAAAAATGGCCATAAATGAGCTTGTCCGGGCCATAACTATGTCATTCATTGTTAGATTTTAAAATCATTTGGCACATTTGTTCACCATCATTGGACAGTGTGTCGCACGAAAGAATTACATCAATATCTCCAAGGTCAAGGTCGCCATGACTAAAAATATGTTTATTCTGAAACAAAAGGGGTTAATTTTAAATAATCAGTTCAGTTTGAGTTGTCTCCCTTTATCAGAATTTTTTTTTTTTTTGAAAACCTGGTTTTGTGACAATTTTGTCCCTTGTTTTAATTGTCCCTTGTTTTAAATTTGACCTAAAACCTAGTTTTTTTAACCCAACATGACCTTATTTCAAATATCATAGGTACAAACATTTTGTCATGATTCATGAATATTAGGGAACAAACGTGGCATCTTGAGTGATCACAAGCATTTTCTTTTATTAGAAATATTGATTTTGTTTTTTTTTGCAAAAGTGACCCAGTTTCCAACTGCACCCAAATCACAGATTTCACACCGTGCAATCGACTAACGCATCGTCTGCGGTTCATCCATCGGCATCAGTGGTGAATTTTGTTTGATTTATGACCACATTCTAACGGATTTCTTTAAAAGTAAGCAGCTAGGAAGGTAAGGATAACGTTCACAAAGTCTTTCTTACTTAGGCTCTCAAAGAACACACGCAAATCTGCTCAATTCAATACGTAAAATATAAAGAATAGGGAAATACTTACACTCCGCTTTTACCCGACATGTATACAGTACCGCAGCCGATGGATGAACCGCAGACGATTCGTTAGTCAATTGCAGGGTGTGAGAATTGAAGATTTGGCAATAAATGTGGCCTCTAGAGTGTTCACGAGATTTTACTATAAATTAATAAGGAAATCTGCCATTTTTTCAACGGACTGGAACCATTTTCAAGCTAATCCGAGATATCATAAGAACACATGTTCTGAGCAAGTTTTTTTATGATTGTTGCAAAAAAAAATTGTGACTTCTAATGTTTTGACAAGGTTTTACTAAAACCATATAAAGAAAACTACCATGCCCAAGGCATGTTGCACTCAGGCGCAAAAAAAAAAATTCTTAACAAGAAACTTAACAATATTGCCTTAAATGAATGGTTAATTTCGTTGTTTGATATTTTAAATTTGTTATCCTTTTTGAAAAGCGTGGGGATATTGTGGTTATCTCCGCTGTCTGTCTGTCTGTCTGTCTGTCCGTCCTGGCCACTATCTCCTCCTACACAATTAGCACTACAACCTTGAAACTTACACACATGATAGCTATGAGCATATGTGCGACCCTGCACTATTTGGAATTTTGATCTGACCCCTGGGTCAAAAGTAATGGGGGTTGGGGTGGGGCCGGGTCAGAGATTTTCACTCATTTTTTTAGGTTATTTTACATTAACTTCTTCATTTCTACACTGATTCACTTCAATTTGATAGTGAACCTCTCTTTTTCAATACAGTCAATCTCAACTATGCATGGCCCCATTACCAACCCCGGGGCGCCCCGCCCACATAGGCCACACCCACCCAAAATTGCCTTTTACTATAACTTCTGCATTTTTACACCGATTCACTTCCACTTGATTCTGAACTTCTCTTATGACAATACGGTCAATCTCAACTATGCAGGGCCCCATTACCAACCCTGGGGCGCACCTAGGTCAAACATGCGGCGTGGGGATATGCGTCGGCCTCTGCAGCGCCATTTCTGGTTTTCATTGTCCTTTTTTTCTTGTTTTCAAAATGTTTAAAAATTATTTTGAGTTTCGGCCGACTGTGTTATGCAATTTAACCAATAGTATCAATTAATTGTTTGTATTTTACTTCTTTTGATACAGCTGAGAAATGATTACCCAATTCAACGGAACACCACAGACGACATTGGAATGTCAATTCTTGGTCAGACAATGCCAAATGCTAGAGTAGTACAGCCTGATATTCTAGGTCAACCTGCTCCAGGGCCAATAATACAGCCTGCAAATCTAGGACAGTCAGCCTACAGGTCTAGAGGACAGCCTGGAATTCTAGGACAGCCGGTCTACATGTCTATAGGAGAGCTTGGAAATCTAGGACAGCCAGACTACAGTCATATTGGACAGCCTGGAAATCTAGGACAGCCAGACTACAGTCCTAATGGACAGTCTGGAATTCTAGGACAGTCTTCTGTCCTGCATCGTCTTGAGAGCACTGTTTCTGTGGATCAACACCCAACAGGCAGATCAAACTCTCAACCACATGGGGTTGGTGCTACTTTTTCCTTTTCAGTGAAAAATATTTCATACTTGTAACTTCTTATAGAACATACAAATGAAAAGCTGCATAAATCTGTAAAAAATCAGGATCATGGTTCATCAGTCAACATCAAAGGGAACAAAACTGATTTGTATTGTTTAAGTGTTTAACCATGCTAAGTGTGTACAGTTTAATGCTCTTAAGAGATTTTCTTCCTGCCAACATAATTTTATTGTGAATGTTTCAGACATCAGAAAGGGACCATACTGGGGCCACTATTGTTGGAGCAGCAACACCACTGGTGATCAGTCATAAACATGGTACTTGTTGTTTTTGAGCCCATAAAGCTCCGCAATGGAAAGTATTTGGGTTATGTACACACTTTTTACATCAGTGATCTTTGATAACAAGTACCTTTAAAATAGGGATGTCAACGAAAACCGTTTTTGGTATTAGAATATTCCGTCATCCTTCCGAACAAATATTTGGATATTCGGTCAACATCTGTTGAAAAAAATCAACAAAATCAACTTTGTTTATCGTGCCATTACTCTGTGAATTCTACTTTTATTTTTACCGGAAATTCACCGGAAGTGACTAAATAAAACTGTTTTTAAATTTTAATATTGTACATCAACATTCGGATATTCATTGACATCCCTACTTTAAAAACACAAATTGTTGCTTATATGCTTAGAAAAATACTAGAAGGTCTGTAATTATCACTTCACATTTTAAGTTAAGATTTCTCTTACAAGCTATGAAAATACAGCCCCTGGTCTCTTATTATCAGCTGGCGGTGGCTTCACACAGATTGAGATCAGCCCAAACTCCATTGTACCCCCAAACATTCAGATAGGCAACAACAACAAGATGGTAATCAATGACAATGGCGGCCGGAAAAGAGAAAAGCGAAGAAAGTCTTCCAGCAAGAAGTGTGATGTTAATATACTAACAAGTAAGCAGTTGTATTGCTTGTTGTATGTTTTATTTTTTAGGATATAAGGTTTTTGTTTATGGATAAGATTGAAATGCTTTTAAAATATACTGGTACCATGATAGTTCACCCACTGTGCTGTTCTTATAGCATCAGAGGCTCAGCTAACCCAAGACCATGTGGACACTGTGGCAGCAGGCCTGGGCAAGGACTGGAAGACCCTGAGTCGACTCAAGTTGATGCTCACTGACCCAGAGATAGAGCAGCTAGAGCATGACTACCATGTGGCAGGCTTATATGAGGTATAGAATATAACTCGTTAGGAGATAACTGGGTTTAATGCATCTGCGTAAAGTGTCTTCTCAGATTAGCCTTTGCTTTCCACACAGGCTAATCAAAAAGGACACTTTTTGTCTAAACTGGATTTTCCTTTAGGAGAGACTTCTTGTAAATCTACATTTCTTAAGAGCAGAAAGTGTTCTCCCTAATTAGGCTGTGCTGATTGCATGCATTTAAGTGCAGAAAGTGTTCTCCCTGATTAGACTGTGAGGATTGCATGCATTAAGTGCAGAAAGTGTTCTCCCAGATTAGGCTGTGCTGATTGCATGCATTAAGTGCAGAAAGTGTTCTCCCTGATTAGACTGTGAGGATTGCATGCATTAAGTGCAGAAAGTGTCCTCCCTGATTAGGCTGTGCTGATTGCATGCATTAGGTGCAAAAAGTGTTCTCCCTGATTAGACTGTGAGGATTGCATGCATTAAGTGCAGAAAGTGTTCTCCCTGATTAGGCTGTGCTGGTTGCATGTATTAAGTGCAGAAAGTGTTCTCCCTGATAAGGCTGTGCTGGTTGCATGCATTAAGTGCAGAAAGTGTTCTCCCTGATTAGGCTGTGCTGATTGCATGCATTAAGTGCAGAAAGTGTTCTCCCTGATTAGACTGTGAGGATTGCATGCATTAAGTGCAGAAAGTGTTCTCCCTGATTAGGCTGTGCTGGTTGCATGTATTAAGTGCAGAAAGTGTTCTCCCTGATTAGGCTGTGCTGATTGCATGCATTAAGTGCAGAAAGTGTTCTCCCTGATTAGGCTGTGCTGTTTGCATGCATTAAGTGCAGAAAGTGTTCTCCCTGATTAGGCTGTGCTGATTGCATGCATAAAGTGCAGAAAGTGTTCTAACTGATAAGACTGTGAGGATTGCATGCATTAAGTGCAGAAAGTGTTCTCCCTGATTAGGCTGTGCTGGTTGCATGCATTAAGTGCAGTTTTTCTCAGAAGGAGGCTCATTATGGTGTCACAAAATATTGCAGCATTGTTATCTAAGAGATAGAACAGATAGAACATGTCCATGTGGCTGGGGTTTATGAGGTATGTAATTATATGGTGTCACAGAATACAGCTGGCTGTGTTATCTCAGAGATAGAACAGATAGAACATGTCCATGTGGCTGGGGTTTATGAGGTATGTAATTATATGGTGTCACAAAATACAGCTGGCTGTGTTATCTAAGAGATAGGACAGATAAAACATGTCCATGTGGCTGGGGTTTATGAGGTATGTAATTATATGGTGTCACAGAATACAGCTGGCTGTGTTATCTCAGAGATAGAACAGATAGAACATGTTCATGTGGCTGGGGTTTATGAGGTATGTAATTATATGGTGTCACAGAATACAGCTGGCTGTGTTATCTCAGAGATAGAACAGATAGAACATGTCCATGTGGCTGGGGTTGATGAGGTATGTAATTATATGTGTCACAGAATACAACTGACATTGTTATCTCAGAGATAGGACAGATAGAACATGTCCATGTGGCTGGGGTTTATGAGGTATGTAATTATATGGTGTCACAGAATACAGCTGGCTGTGTTATCTCAGAGATAGAATAGATAGAACATGTCCATGTGGCTGGAGTTTATGAGGTTTGTAATTATATGGTGCCACAAAATACAGCTGGCTGTGTTATCTCAGAGATAGAACAGATAGAACATGTCCATGTGGCTGGGGCTCATGAGGTATGTTATCATATGGTGTCACAGAATACAGCTGGCTGTTTTATCTCAGAGATAGAACAGATAGAACATGTCCATGTGGCTGGGGTTTATGAGGTATGTAATTATATGATGTCACAGAATACAGCTGGCTGTGTTATCTCAGAGATAGGACAGATAGAACATGTCCATGTGGCTGGGGTTTATGAGGTATGTTATTATATGGTGTCACAGAATACAGCTGGATGTGTTATCTCAGAGATAGAACAGATAGAACATGTCCATGTGGCTGGGGTTTATGAGGTTTGTAATTATATGGTGTCACAGAATACAGCTGGCTGTGTTATCTCAGAGATAGAACAGATAGAACATGTCCATGTGGCTGGGGTTGATGAGGTATGTAATTATATGGTGTCACAGAATACAGCTGACATTGTTATCTCAGAGATAGGACAGATAGAACATGTCCATGTGGCTGGGGTTTATGAGGTATGTAATTATATGGTGTCACAGAATACAGCTGACATTTTTATCTCAGAGATAGAACAGATAGAACATGTCCATGTGGCTGGGTTTTATGAGGTGTGTAATTATATGGTGTCACAGAATACAGCTGGCATTGTTATCTCAGAGATAGGACAGATAGAACATGTCCATGTGGCTGGGGTTTATGAGGTATGTAATTATATGGTGTCACAGAATACAGCTGGCTGTGTTATCTCAGAGATAGAACAGATAGAACATGTCCATGTGGCTGGGGTTTATGAGGTATGTAATTATATGGTGTCACAGAATACAGCTGGCTGTGTTATCTCAGAGATAGAACAGATAGAACATGTTCATGTGGCTGGGGTTTATGAGGTATGTAATAATATGGTGTCACAGAATACAGCTGGCTGTGTTATCTCAGAGATAGAACAGATAGAACATGTCTGTGTGGCTGGGGTTTATGAGGTATGTAATTATATGTGTCACAGAATACAGCTGACATTGTTATCTCAGAGATAGGACAGATAGAGCATGTCCATGTGGCTGGGGTTTATGAGGTTTGTAATTATATGGTGTCACAGAATACAGCTGGCTGTGTTATCTCAGAGATAGAATAGATAGAACATGTCCACGTGGCTGGGGTTTATGAGGTATGTAATTATATGGTGTCACAGAATACAGCTGGCTGTGTTATCTCAGAGATAGAACAGATAGAGCATGTCCATGTGGCTGGGGCTTATGAGGTATGTAATTATATGGTGTCACAGAATACAGCTGGCTGTGTTATCTCAGAGACAGTTGGCCGATTTATTTGGCTTTTGAAAGACTCAGGTTCAAGCTTTTCTAAAAAGAAAAGCTCAATTTTTATTCTACGAAATGCTAAGCAGACGACAATTGACTCATTCTTTAAGTAAACATCAAGGATCTTGATGAAAAGTACATGTACATGTATTTTCACTTCTTGTATGAACAACTTGAAATCCTATCTTTGCACAATCTATAAATGCAATGTATAAACTGATGACAGTTATATTTTATGCAAAAAGTCCATCAATTTCATGAAAACTCGGAATAAAGACCACCTCACTATTAAGACTACTTTTGAAAAGTCCCACAAGTGGTCTTAATAGCGAGTTTTCACTGTATTTGTTTACTGACCCTTTATCACAGTGTACTGGGTCAGTAAGAAGTGATGTAAAAAAAACTCTATACATGGTCTAGCATTAAAGTTAGGAAGTAGTTTTGCCCATATTCTTGGACTTAATTGTAAATTTTTTATTTATAACTGGTCAAGTCCTTTTTGAAGTTATGACATTTCATCCATATATGATGGTGTATTACTCGTTTCCAGATAACCTATCAAGCCATTCGCCGCTGGCAACAGAAGCAGGGAAGTGCTGCAACGCAGAAGAAGATGGCCCTGTATTTGTGGGAGATTGAAAGAGATGATCTGGCTCAACAACTTAAGTAACCATCTGGAAGCCTGTCCATCCTAATTAGTGAAACACGGAACACAATTGTAAATTGGGGATAAGTGCCTTCTGTGTTAATCATTCAATGTTAATTAGTTGACATTCATTAAGTTAAGTCCACACAGAAAAGGAAAATTTAGAACTTGAGAATGTTAAAGATGAACAGTTTCTGATCATTTTATTACTTAAATGCGTTTAATATACAAAGGAAAGGATTACACTTGAAAACTTTTTCCTATCAAAAGATAAAGCTGGGATTAATATGCAGATAGTGGCAATGATGTGCAAAAAGTTCTCTCCTTCATATGGCAATTGCATCATACATTATTACTGTGTTATTGTTTTTCATTTCATATTTATGGAAATGACAGTGTTTTTTTTGCAACACTTTTTTTCATATGTGTACTGAAAAAATTGTTTAGTTGTTTCAATTCACTTGTAATGCCAATGTAAACATTCATTGTTCATGCCTGTTGTTTTTTTTACTGGTTAATTTAAAATAATAATATTGTTTATATACATTTCTCACTTTTTATATACCATTTTGAAAAAAAAGTTCAAAAAAATATAATGGACACATTTATGTACCCTTGTACTCTATAAGCATTCAATGATTATTTTATTTTACTAAAGATCTATTGATTTATATGTAGATCATAATATTAATACTGGTACTACTTATCGGTTTAGTTGAGGTAATTTAATAGTGGTATTAAATAGTTCAATATAAAATCAAACAAGCTTCATTGAACCTATTACAATATAACTTTTATTCTTTTATTTAAAAAAATATGTTATCAAATTATGCTAAAAAACCACTGAAATTTTAATTTAAATCCCGACAATGGGCTAATATACACGACTATCTTGACCTAATGTCGTGGTAACTGAAGTTGTGGTAATTTTGTCTTTTGAAACTAAATACTTTCCGTGAGTCTTATTTCCACTTAGCATTTCATTACAGTTAAAATATTAAAAAAGTGAAGTATTTAAACAACAGGAATTGGTCTGTTTTTCAAGTATAGTGTGGCTTAACTTGTTCATATGACTGATAAACAGTACACATAAGACAAAAGCCTTCATTTAAGAAAACCTTCACACATTATCATTTCTTAGGAACTCTTTACACATTTCAAATTAAAGGTGCCATTCAAATAGAAATGAAACAAAAAGGTCTGAAAATGCCCCTCCCCTTTGCGCAATGCCTCATTGGAAGCTGGAGCATATTGGATGTATACACGGTGTGTAAATGTTATGCTCTATGCAGATTTCTATGTACAATGAAACAATTCACGAGGGTTATTATGTATTTAATGTAAGATGTCTTGTTGTTTTTCTGTTGTGATGAATATCATACAATTGTAATTTTTGAAGAAACAAAATTATTTTGTGACAGAGAAGTATGTGTATATCTATGAAAGTTAGATACATCAAAATTTCATGATAAAAATGCATTAAACATTTTTCTATTTAAATTTGGTACAAATATCAACCTTAAAGTTGTTGGTAATCTTTATGATTGATAATTTCATAATTGCTTAATTGTTGCGCATGTTTTGAAAATTGTATACATTGACATTGAACATAAGAATTTCTTTTGTACATTTCCATTCCATTTTTGCCACAGTATTATGCAACAATGATTGTCTATTTGTTTTTGCATATTATGTAAATAATTCAATTGTAAATGTATGTTGCATATAGGTCCTTGAATGCTTATTATATTTAGTTTCTAGAAAAATTGTGCCATTATTGTAGTTTCCAGAATAATTGCTAAATGAAGTTAAGTCCCCAAAAACATGTATTTACCAGGATGCTTGTTACATGTTGAATCCAGAATACTTGTTTCATAGATCCAATAAACTTTCTTGTGTGTCCCAGATTATTTATATTACTTGTTTTTCCCAAAAAACATGACTTGTTTTCCCAGATTACTTGTTACATAACTTGAAGGTCCGAGAATATTTCTTACATAACGTGTTGTTCCCAGAATACTTGTTGCATTATGTATAGTTCCCAGAATACTTGTTACATTATGTTGGTTCCCAGAATACTTGTTACATTATGTATCGTTCCCAGAATACTTGTTACATTATGTATAGTTCCCAGAATACTTGTTGCAGTATGTGAAATTCTCAGAATACTTGTTACATTACTTGTAGTTCCCAAAATACTTGTTACATTATGTATAGTTCCCAGATTACTTGTTGCAGTATGTGTAGTTCTTTGAATACTTTTTACACAACTTGTAGTTCCCAGAATACTTGTTACATTATGTATAGTTCTAAGAATACGTATTGCATCATGTGCAGTTCTAAGATTGCTTGTTACTTACCTTGTTGTTTAGAGAATACTTGTTACATTAGGTACTTTTTGTTACCAGAATATATGTTACATGTGGTTCACAGAGAATTGTTTTTATGAAGTTCCAGCAATATTTGTTACCAGTAGTTCCGTTTTTGTTCACAATAGTTCCCAGAATGTGGATGCAAACATGTATTTGCATCTTTTGAAATCAACTTTTTTATGGATATTTTAACCAATAATGCGAATATCTATAATGTTATTGAAGGTGATTCATTTAAAACGTAAAGATGCATGTTACTGTGATGAATTATGTTAAAACTGAGACTTCAGATACTATTAAATAAGATAAATGTCTTAGTTTTGTTTCTTATCATTCTCAATCAACATATTAAATCTTCTAAAGGTATGTCTTGAATCATTGCTTATAAGTATCTTTACAACAAAGTAAAAACAAAAAATTGAAATGTATACGCATTACCCGGGTTTGTGTAAGACATACCATTGTAGTAAATGATCATATGCAGTTATTTTATAAGTATCCAAATATTCAATAAGGTTGAAGGTTATGAAAGACGATTTTCAAAGTTTTTTTGAGGGTCCGATGATATGGGGTATAGGGAATGGTCACAAGCAAAAAGCAAAAAGTTCAAGATAAAATGGTAAATTGTGAGCAAATTTGGTATTTTCCAACAGACCAGTTAAAAGTGTTTATAAAGTTAATATTAATGCTATTTCAATAGTTTTCAAAAGATGAATTGGAGATTATTTGCTCACTTCATTTGTATTTCACAATTTTCCGAAAAAATTATCCAAAGTGTACAATAATGTTCACTTTCCATACTGGGTAGGCTAGCTTAGTTGGTTGGCCATTCATTCATTCATTCAATCCTCTCTGCGCCGTCTGGTGCTTTAGGCGACGGCAAGGGAGCGCCACTTTGGTCTGTCAACTGCTGTTGCGGGTGCTGTCTGCAGAGTGAGCTCTGTTCTTGAGCTCTCGCTCCACGGTTCGACGCCACGTCTCTTTCAGTCGTCCACGGTTTGTTTTCCCCTGTGGAGTCCATCTCAGTGCCACCCTGGGTAGCGAGTCGGGTGGCATTCTGCAGACGTGGCCTAGCCATCTCCATCTCCTCAAAGCGGTGGTCTCAGTGATGCGCCAGCTCTTCTACGCAGTTCCATGTTCGTGATCATGTTTGGGCAGAAGACTTTCATGATCCGTTATAGGCACTTGTTCTGGAAGACTTCCAGTTTGCACTCGATGGTAGCAGTGGTCTTCCAGGACTCAGACCCATATAGAAGGACGCTCAGCTCGTTGCTCTTGAAGATGCGGAGCTTGGTGTGCATGCCAAGACTTGTGGTCCTCCAGATGGACTTTCTCGTGTTGATCTCCCTTGCAAAGCCTCCATCTGTGGTTACCTTGCTGCCCAGGTAAATGAACTCGTCCACATCTTGCAGAGGCTGGTCATTGATGGTGATTGGGTCGCCCACTCTGGTGTTCTTACTCATGACCTTAGTCTTTCCAATGTTGACCCTGAGACCTATGGTGCTTGCTGACAGTGCCAACTGTTGTGTCTTCTGCTGGATGTCCTGGTTCCTGCTAGCAAGTAGATCGATATCGTCGGCGTAGTCCAGGTCATCTAGCAGCGATGTCCACTGTATTCCTTGCCTCCTTCCCTCTGTGGTGAGTCGCATGATACAGTCAATTGCCATTGAAAAGAGGAGCGGCGAGAGGATACATCCTTGCTTCACTCCAGTTTCCACCTTGAATGGTTCAGTGAGCTGGTTGTTGTGGACGACTCTGCACTCAACGTTTTCGTACAGGGACCTGATGACATTGACAAGTTTCTGAGGGATGCCATAATGTCGCAGAATCTTCCAAAGGGAGTCTCGGTGTAGGCTGTCGAAGGCCTTCTCAAAGTCCACAAAAACCACGTAAAGGAATCCATTCCATTCATGGGACTGTTCAAGGATCTGTCTCAGGACAAAGATGTGGTCGATGCAGGACTTGCTTTTCCTGAAGCTTGCCTGTTCCTGGTGAAGGATACCGTCCACTGCTGTTGAGATGTGTAGGAGGATGATGCGGTTGAAGACTTACTGGTGAGAGATAGTAAAGTGATGCCTCGCCAGTTGTTACAGTTCCCGAGGTCTCCTTTCTTGGGCAGTTTGACGATGGTGCCGGTCTTGTATTCGCTTGGCGCTTCTTCACTGTCCCAAATCTTTTGAAGAATCTGGCAAAGAAGCTGCGGTGTCACTGTGTCTTCTGCTTTCAGCATCTCAGGGCACGCTCCATCGTTGCCAGGCGCCTTCCCATTCTTCAGCTTATGGATGGCTTCATTGACTTCCATTACAGTGATGTTGCCGAGGTTGATGTCAAGGTCCTCTTCAGCTTCAGGAATGTCGGCTATGGTTGGTGGGTCTGGGCGGTTTAGAATGGACTCGAAGTGTTGCTTCCATCTCTTCAGCTTCTCTTCTTCCACAGTGATATGAGTTCCGTCTTCAGCTCTCACAGGAAGGTCATTGTGCTGGCTGTAGTCGCCCTTCAGCTTCCTGGTGTTCTGATACACTGTCTTCATGTAATTGTGCTCGGCTGCTGTTTCCGCCTCCTCTGCCAGCCTTTCTATGTACCTCCTCTTGTATCTTCTGGCTGATGTCTTCACCACCTTGTCTTTCTCACTATATTCCTTTGAAATTCTTTCCTTAAGTCTTATGGATTTGGTGTCCAACAGTTTATTTTTGATCTGTCTTCTTTCTTCTATATGAGAACATGTTTCTTCTGAGATCCATTCTGTCTTCTTGCTCTTTCTTAAGCCTAGAACTTCCTCTCCTGTCTCTTTCATTACTCTATTGAAACCTTTGATGGTCAGTGCTACCTCATCTTCCAAAATACTAAATCTATTCCGGCGGGTTAACCTAAATTCTTCTTTCACTTTTGGATCTTTCAGCTTGACCACATCGAAGCGTTGGTTCTTGATGTCTCCCGTCTTGGCTTTCCTGAGCTTCAAAGTCACCTTGGCCACCAGAAGACTATGGTCGCCGCCGATGTCTGCATGTCGCATCACACGCACGTCCTGCAGAGAGTGCCTCCACCGACTATTGATGATGATATGGTCGATCTGGTTCTGGGTCATGCCATCTGGTGATGTCCATGTAAGTTTGTGGATCTCCTTATGCGCGAACAGGGTCCCTCCTATGGCCAAGTCGTTCTGTTGGCAGAAGTTGACTAGTCTCTCCCCGTTGTCGGTTATCACACCCACTCCATGTCTTCCCATGGTCCTCTCTATGTCTTTGTTGTCGCAGCCAACCTTAGCATTGAAGTCGCCAAGCAACATCAGCACGTCGTGTTAGGGGATGTCCTCTAAAACACTTTGAAGGGCGTCGTAGAATACATCCTTGTCCTCTTCTTCCGCGTCGTCTATTGGTGCGTAGCCCACAACAACAGACAGCTTGGCGTACTTGGAGTTCATCCTGACGTACAGTAGCATGGTGTTGGCCTTGCTCTTGCTGATGATGACGGCAACTTCTTCCCGGTGGTCGTTGTCAGTTCTTCCTAACCAGATGATGACTTCTCCGGAACCTACCTTCTGCTTGCCAGAGCCAGTCCATCTTGCTTCTGTTACTCCCATAAGGGTCAGGTTGTATCGGTTCAGCTCACTAACCACTTGTACTAGCTTACCAGTCTAGTAGAGTGTTTGCACGTTCCAACATCCAACTCTGATCCATCGCTTTGGCGAGCTCCGCTATCGGGGTGGGGACGTCTTTGCGGCTTTGGTCCCCATCCTTCATTAGTCCAGTTGCCTGGTCTGCTTCACTCCCGGCTCCGTTTGTCGCTTGTTCCCTTGTTGTCGTTTCCGTAGCAAGCATTTTTTCACAGGATGGGGAAGCTTGCTCCACGCCCAACCCTCCTCCTTTTTCAGCGCGGACTTGGGACCGTCCTTGGCGGAGTTGTTGGTAGACCAATGGATTACAAATCTGATGGTCGTGGTTCGATTCCCGACCTGACTATATAACTTGTTAATTGATTTTTAATGGTATAATTTCTATGGATATTGTGTCCTTACAGCTTATTAAAGTAGGGCAGATGTGTTTGTATATTCACATGGTTATGGTAAACTAGCTTACCCAGGATTTATTTCCATCTCTTTTAAGTACCCGTAAAAGGTACTTTCCAAATTGAGGAAAAACTACAAAATTCCCAACTGCCATCAGAAAAATTCCCAAAAGGAAGGAAAATTTCATCAATTTTGTACCAAAAGTGTATTTTATGCAAGTAAACAAATATAATGAAAATAGATACTGAACATTTCAAGCCAAATGCATGAAAATGAATACTTGAACTGATTTGTGAAATTTATACCAAGCAATCAAAAAGACCCATAATTCCCAATCTGAAGATTTAACAACTTTAATTTTCCCAATTTCAGGGTTTTACGCACTAATTTTATAGTTGTTCACTTGCGAACAAATAATTTCAGTACCAAAAAAATCAAGTCAGTTCGCTCTTTACTACAATAAACCTGATAACTGCCGCATCTGCTCCATCAGCGCGAGAAAGTGTTTTATAATTTATGCAAGAGGTTTGAGTTCTTCAACTATATTCATTCTCAAATGGAAACAAAATGTAAATAACGTGTTAAATGGAATATTTTTTACGGGGCATATATAGAAAAAAATCAATAAACATTGTTTGTATTATATGTGTCGCGGAAGAGAATGTTTATGAATTATCAAAAAAGTCCACTTTCTGCTGCGTCTTAATGACTTAGTATTTTTGCTCAGCACAGGTCATTCATAATCTGAGACTATTAAGAGCTGAGGGAAAATAAAACTTCTGCTTATAAACAAGTATATTGGGATGTTGCGTAACCTCATTCATAGTGCATGCAGAGACGTTTTATCTACTTCTCTGGGGCATGCTACTACAACTACTATAAATTTGATATGTCTGGGAAAAGTTATTTTGTTCTCAACAGATAGCGGCGATCTTTTGTATTCACGGGTGCTCACAACGCAATAGTAGAATGTTAAATTTGTTTATATTCACAGATCTCAATTTATAAAACGTTGAACATGAGTTCACCAATTACTACAGGTATACTATAGACAACAACAAAAATGCTTTATAATCGCTAAAACCGAATATAAAAAACAACTTAATATAATAAGAACTATCTTTTAAAAAGTTAGCTGGCGTAAGTTGTTACTTTGAAATAAAGTTTTAAATTTACATTTCTAAATAATTAAATTGAAAACAAAAGTCTAACTATTGTGTTTTTTCACTTGTTAGTCGCATATTCACCGCATGAAATGTGTGTTATCATTATCAAACCACACATTAGTGTAAGTAGATAAAAATTATACTACGGGAGTGCACATCATGTGTCCTCACATGCCTTATTATGAGTGTATTTCTTTCTTCACTATCGAAATATATTGTATGTAAATATTTGATTTACAAGCAGTTTTCTTTCGACACATTTAGATCACACTTTCACAGCCGCGTCATGCGAAAATGGCTCTTATGCGTTTCGACCAGCGTATCTTAAGCCCAACCTGTGCGTTTGTGCAGCCTGGTTCGAGGCGATGCTGTTCGCTATAAAATCACTCAATATGAAAGGTCTCACTATGTATCTCCTGACCAGACTAAGAGATGCGCAGGCTGAGTGTGCTATATCTATGATGGGCGTATATGGAATAAGACCCATTTTCGCATGACGAGGGTCATTACAAATCACATTGCGAATTGTAAATGTCACCTTTTAGCACACTGCTTTTTGATACAAAATTGAATTCAAAATAGCAAACTTGTAAATAAGGGCACCATATCCAGGCGTTCAGGAACGATTTCCAGACGTGCTGACCGAGTACGGCAAACCTTTGTGGTAGGATAATTAAAAGATTTTCCTCTTATCGTGACACTATACTATATCGTAATGTTTGTTTACTTATCTTAAAAGCAAAACTTTGTTTATCGATAGTCAATTATATATTCCCCGGGCGATTTAGTGAACGAGTACTGACCCCGAAATTCTGCGAGATGGATTTTAACGCGTAATTGTAACTGGGCCACAATTTGTGTCGTTTGAACATACAGAGAGTAGTAAGGAATTCCTTACACTGAACAGTGCTACATCTTTTGCGCTGAGCACAGACCCAGTTATGTAAAAGTCATTTAAGGTGAAAAGCTGGGTAAAACAGCTATGATCTATATCCATGTTTAGGTCAGAGTAGTTGACACCGTGTAAACTGCTAGGGTAACAAGTAATGCATAACTAACAAAGTACGGGTCAACAGGGCTGTCTTTATTGAGTACCTAATTCGTGAGTAAAACGTATTGCTCACAGATTTATTAGCTCGGCTGTTTTCGGAGAAAACACGAGCTATTGTCATAGCCAGCTCGTCGTCTGCCGTCTGAAATGCGCTGTAGGCGTCGTGCTAAAACCTTAACATTGACCATAACTTTTTAAGTATTGAAGATAGCAACTTGATATTCGGCATGCATGTGTATCTCATGGAGCTGCACATTTTGAGTGGTGAAATTTCAAGGTGAACATCATCCTTCAAGGTCTAGGTTCGAAAAAAACAAAGTCAAGGGAAGTAATAAGCTTTAAATAGACATAGTTATCTGACCTGCCCACGTATATATTTTTGTTAAATAAATCAAAGCGGCGCAGTAGGTGGCATTGTGTTTCTGACAAGGTCTACGGTAAAAAATACACATTGAAGGAAAGTAATAAGGTTGAAAGGGAGATAATTATTCGATATTGAACATAAAGCCACTTTATGTATTTGGCATGCATGTGTATCTCATGGAGTTGCACATTTTGAGTGGTGAATCTACAGTCACGGTAGTGGCGTTTAAAATACTCTACTAAAAATAGGGATTTGTTAGAGACAATTATTTTCAAGGGAAGTAATTTATATAATTATAAATCTCATATTATATATTTCATATTTCCTTGCCAAGAATTGAAGTTCTTTTCACAGTTACTGTACAGATTTATTATTTTGATTATTTATAACTCAAATGAATGATTTGTCAAAGGTGTTTTTTAATGATATAATTATTATTTCTTTCATGTACTTAGTAGTTAATAGTAGTGTTCATTACATACCTGTGGGCATATGTCCATAGATACATTATGAACTCTGGCTATGATCTCTTTGATAAACCACAGGCCTTGGTTGTCAGTAATGTCAGACTTGGTCATTTTTGACTGTCTACAGATCCCCCCCCCCTCCCGGTTGGATTGGACAAAATCCAAGGGAAGTAATAAGCTTTAAAGGGAGATGATTTCTATACCTGCCAAATGATAAATAGAAATTTTATTTCAAAGTGGCGTAGTAGGGGGCATTGTGTTTCTGACAAACACATCTCTTGTTGGGTCACTAG